>NC_061067.1:719088-884282 GCF_021917145.1 Hypomesus transpacificus
TAAGAGACTGGGCTGATTGTTCCATTGGCAGACGATTCATTCCAGCTTCCTGGACTCGGAGAATAGGGAGCAGGGATTGGTGGACGGATGAGGAAGAGTGACGATGGCAGATGGAGACGTCCTGGAAGAGAGGACGATCTCAGAGCTCCATCCTACTTCAGCAGAGACACACACGTCCTTCTCTCAAGTAGAAGTACAGATACTCATGTTTAAAAAGACTGATTAAAGTGCTGACTACACTTTTTCGCTTAAGTTAAAGTAAAGAAGTGTGGGCTCTGACCCACTAAAGTAAAAAGTAGCCATTACTACTACCTGTTTTAGTGTCTTGCTGGTTACAGCACTTCATATCATATTAATACATTAAACCAGAAATACACTATAGCAGCTCATTCGCCAGGAATCCTTTTTGACGCTGACCAAGATATGACTCAGTAACCAAAAGTCTGTTGTGGCCAATAGTTGTGGCCAGTGATTGGCTGCATGGCCCAGGCCATGCAGCCAATCAGGATGGATGAAGGGTGTGTCTGAGGGCGGTTTCAGTAGTGATGGACGGGGGCCAGGCTGGTGACTGTGTCAGATCAGTTTCAGCATCCTGTCAGCAGGGGGGGTCATCACTCCCCTCCTGTGGTGAAGAGAGATGGGGGAGAAAGAGAGAGAGAAGGATTGGGCGTGCTAATTTCTCACCGCCTGGGGCAGTGGGAAAGGAAGAGAGCGATCGGAGGGTTTTAATTCCTCTTTGCCAGCGATAGGGGGAGGGATTGAGAGAGAGAGTGAGAGTGGGTGCTGATTCCTCTAGTACTGGTGGCACATGAGGGAAACGACGAGAAAGAGTGTCCTGTCACATTGCTTGTTCCTCGTGTTGGGTGCTAATTTGTTGTCCATGAAGTCTAGGACAACATGCCTTTCATCTCCCCTCCCTCCCATCCCTCCTCTCCTCCCCCTCCCTCCCTTCCCCTCCCCTCCTCGTCAGTAGTGCTGGTGTGACTGCCGCGTGCTAGCGTGTTAGCAGGAACAGGTCTAGAGACAGGGAGAGGTGTCAAGAAGCCCCCCAGCCCTGAGGACCAGAGCCGCAGCAGAAACAGGCATGCTGCTGGTGCCCCTGTGTCTAGAGACGCAGCGTTAACTGGGACAAGAGAGGCTCCAGTCTCAGTCCCTGGAACGTTAGCTACGCTACATGGACACATTTGTCCTGATAAACACTCACCCACCGCTCCCTCACCCGAGTGTTGATACTGTACCCTGCTCTCCCTGCTCCCTTGGTTTCCTCACAGAATTCTCTCTTTCTCGCTCTGATAACCTGGATGGGGAATGGGTGGTCATAAAAAAAGGTAGGGGGGGGGGTAACTGATGGAGGGATACACGGAGGTTACCCCCCTCTCTCTCTCGCTCTCTTTCTCTACCTCTGCCTCCCTCTTTCCCCCTCTCTCTCTCTATTTATATATAAAATATATATGTTATATACATATGTATAAATGCGGTATATGTGCCTTGCTCTGCCAGCCTTGTCTCTGGGGTTCACACCATCAGACTGGGACTGCACTGGGTTCTCAGGGCAGGTCTATCAAGGTAGCGCTGTGTGATATGGACAATTCCTCAAGAATTGTGTTCCTCAAGAGAAATCCAGAGGGTTGAACCCAGGTTAAACGGAAGGCAGGCAGATCGGAGAGAAGGTGCATGTGAAACAGAGGATGGTTTTGTTTTTGCTGTTTATACTTTGATACTAAGGAAAGGTTGAAACGTGATTTGAATTTTTTCGAAAATATAAACCTGTAACAGTGTGTGGTGGAGTGGTTTCCATTCTGTCTGTTTGTCTAATGTGTGTGTGTGTGTGTTTGGGGTGTGTGTGTGTTCCCAGGTTTGAGCAGTGGTGAGTGTCGTCAGCCAGGAAAGGCCCCCAGCATCAGTATGAACTGGACGTGGGGCGACGCCCAGCTGGAGGTGGTTGACACGGCAACAGGGAGGAGGCGGGAAGTGGGGGCGCCGTCAAGGCTGTGCAAGCACGCTCTGTTCACACGCTGGACCAGGCTGTACCGCAAGGTGAGATACCTGGCAGTCTACACACACACACATAGACACACACATCTACACGCACACACAGGTACATACACATGTACACACACACACATACAGTACCTTGAGTTAATGCACACTACGTCATTCTTTAGATTCCAACCTGTTTCAAACTAAACTTTGTCTGAATCCACGAACCCTTTCAGCCCCGCGTCTGTCTAGCAGCAGCTGCTGCAACACAGTCCTGCAGCCGGCCGACTTTACGTATCACAGCACTAAGAGCACTTTCATTTCCATTATGAAACTGTATGTTACAGATATTGCCTGCAACACCAAATGGCGGCAGTTAAACGATAATGACTCTGAAACCATAATTATTTGGAGAAGCACTTGCAGAGTCTCCCACAGAAAGGGCTCCGCATGCACACCAGGGCATGCCTGAGCAGGCACAGCCATCTCCAAAGAAACTTTCTCTCCATTCCCTCTCATCTGCTGCCGTTCTCCTTTCTTTTTCTTTTTTCGGCGCGCGACAAAAGAAATGCACAAAACCACAGAGAATGTTCAATTGCTTGTGAAATTTAAATGGGGAGATTACACAGCTGTTGAAGTTCCCCCCGTTTGTGCCGGCTCATTCGTTTTTGTTTTGCTCTCCCCCCCCCCCCCCCCCCCCGTCTCGGTCTCCCACCCTAACCTTCTGCCCCTTTTGTGCCGTCCCTTTCTCTCTCTCTCTCTCTCTCTCTCTCTCTCTCTCTCTCTGTCTCTCTCTCTCTCTCTCTCTTCCTCTTTCTCTCTTGCTCTCTATTTATCTCTTTTGCTCTTATCTTCAACTGTATTTCCCTCTATCAATCTCTTCCTCTCCCTCTTTCCCTCCCTCTCTTCTCTCCAGTTGAGCGTCCGCACGTCGGGGCCGGTGGACAAGCCGCTGATGTACTGTGAAGCCAAGATGGCAGCGCGCTGCTACCAGACAGTCAAGCAGCAGTGGTTCAGATCTCTGCAGGAAACTGGCCTGGGGACCTGGGTCAAGAAACCGCCCGAGCAAGAGCATTTCCTGCTTACGGACTGAGTGAAATGAGGGGGGGGGGGGGGGTGAGGGAGTGTGTGTGTATGTGTGTCTGACAGTTGCGTTGGGGCTTTAGAACTTTCTAGATCTCAATCCCCAATATGTAGTTGTTCCTTTATTGAGTCCCACCAAAAAATACTCTTAAGTTTTTTTGAACTTCAATACATCCTTCCATCAGTTACCTTGTTCTCTACCTTTTTAAATCCTTCCCTTACCCTTGGATGTCAGAGAGTAGAGGAGAGGGAAGGGGAGAGAGAGGAGACTAGAGAGGAGAGGGGATAGAAGAGGAGAGGGAAGGGGAGAGAGAGGAGAGTAGAAAGGAGAGGGGATAGAAGAGGAGAGGGAAGGGGCGAGGAGAGTAACCTTGGTCAGAGTGAAAGGCAGGCAGCAGCGGCACCAGCTATCTTGTCATCAGCCATTTGGGGGCGACGAGGCCCCTGCAGAGTTGCAGCGCGACGGGGAGAAGGCCGTCCAATTACAGCGCCTGTCAGAGTGACGTGGGACAGAGGGAGAGAGAGAAGAAATGAGGAAGTAAGAGGGAGAGAGAGCATATATCTCTTTTCCACCCCCTCAACCAAACCCCCCCCCCGCCCCTTTGCCCCACCCCCCCCCCCCCCCCCCGCCCTCTACCCACCCCCCGCCCCACACCGCTCTACCCTCTTCTCACCTTTATTCAGCACTGCCAATCACATCCTCCTCTTTGTATCTCCTCTCCCCCTTTCTTTCTATCTTTCTTTAATCTTTCACTTTTTCCCTTTCCCTAAATCTTCCTTTATTCTTTATCTCTCTCTCTCTCGCTTTGCACAACTCCAAGAACTTGGGGCATGGTCTGACACAGTGGCAACAGGTTCATTCAGCCTCCTTTTAAAAGTCCCCGATGAGAAAGAAAGAATTGAAAGTGGGAGGGGTAGTGTTTTGAAAACATAAATGCTGCCATTAGCCCACCTTGGAAGACATGTCTACCTTTCACATCTTAGCTTCTTTAAGCCTCTCCTCTCCCTTCTTTTCTCCCTTCCTCCTAATACACCTTCACTCCCTTTATTCCTGGAGTTGATTTCCCATTTTCTCTTTTGTCACAACTCCTCTGGGCTGTCTGCTTGGTTCTCCTCAGCTGGGTCATCTGACAATAGAAGGACTTGTGCCTGGGTGTGACTTGTTAGCTGGCTGGAGTCTAGTTTGAGCTGTTTTGAAAAGGGCTCAGGACCCGGCCCAGTGATAACCACTCCACTAAAGGCACTTTATGCCTAGTAACAGTAACTGATAACATTTTTATAATACATGTTCAAACCCCAAACCTGATAAAGTTCACCCATGCAGGACCATGTAGTCCACTCATGTTTGCTTTCCTTTTTAGCGACGCTCCTCTCTCTAATCATGTAAATATGATTTTTCTTTTTCAATGTTGCGATGTTTCTTTATCATTAGATAAGCATAGGAAAAACGTGTTTTTGAAAATAGGGGAAACTAAATACACTGATGTTGACCATGATAATACAATGTATGCTGAGTATTTTACCACTTTCACGTACACAAACCTTGACTGTTCCCCAGAGTTCAGAAGAATTTATTAAGCCCCAAAAATGACCAGTTGTGATAGTGACACCCAGTGGTGTGTTGTGGTATAACTTTGTAAAAGCCCCATTCTCAACCTCATGTTTTACTTGGCGAGATAAGCCCATACTTCTTCCCCCTTTAAGCCAGTCTTGGTTCTTGATGTGATCTTCAACTTGTCTTCGTTTCTGTTATTTTATATTAGAAATGTTGTAGAGGACTATTTTTATTGACACTGCTGACATGTATTCTTCTAATTTGGTTTCAAAGTCACTGACTCTCCCTTGGGCACAGGTTCGTTCATACATTTGAGAGATATAAGGTAGGCATGATTGAATTGCAATATTGTATGTACACTTGTACATTTGTATACATTGTACATATAATAAGAATTACAAAATATTGAGAGATGTATGATAATTATGATTATGTCTAATTAATATGTAAATTTAAGTACATGCTGCTAAGGTCTGTAAATTGCACTTCAGTAATACCTTAAAAGTGAATGTTTGTATATGTGAATAAAATGAGAAAATGTGGTCATTTTATCTAGTCTTGGTTATAATCAACTTCCACTTAGTAGTGAGAAGAGATGGCAGAAGTACACACATCCTTCACTCAAGCAGAAGTACAGAACTCATGTTTTAAAATACTCTGGTACAAGTTCAAGTACTGACTACACTTGTTCACTCAAGTTACAGTAACAAAGTAGGCCAATGGACTATGACATATACTAAGTAAAAAGTAGCCATAACTACAGATTTAGTGTCATGCTGGTAACTGGACCTGCATCATATACATTAATACAAAAAGACAGTAAATATAGACACGCAGCGCATTTGCCGGTAGCCTAAATAATCCTTTTTGACACCGACAATTTCGAACATCTCGCTCAAATATGGCCATGGGTGACCAGGAATGGCTCAAGTCAACATCGCAAACTCACTCTCTCTCATCCATAACATTAGCCATTCTTCTTGTCGCCTTCTGCCTTGTTCCATGGTAGCTTCTAGACAATCTTACATTTTGCGTGATAGACATTAAATGAAAAATGACAAGAAATCATTTTGATCATGCGATCAAATACTGATTAAAATGTAAATAACAGCCTGGTTTGAAAATGAAATAAGTAGGAAGTACAGATATTTGTGTAAAAAATGTGGAAGTAAAAAGTTATAAAATAAATAAATGGTGATATAAAAAATAGTGTTATAAAGTAATGATACCAGAAAAATATACTTAAATACCACTTCCCATCTCTGGTAGTGAGAAAACTGTGGCCACGAGACTGAGAGATGGAGACGGAGAGACACAATGAGACAAAGACACACACAGAAAGAGAGAGAGAGAGAGAGAGAGAGAGAATGAGACAAAGACACACACAGAAAGCAGGAGAACAAAAAAACCTACCCCCTAAGGAATACTGTGTGTATCTCCCAGCATGTGTGGCAGGTGTCAAACAGACCAGGCACCAAATTAGCTGCCGTGTCGGAAGAGCGGAGCGGAGGGGAGAGAGAGGGAGAGAGAGAGAGCGAGAGAGGGAGAGAGCGCGAGAGAGAGGGAGAGAGAGAGAGAGCGCAAGAGAGAGGGAGAGAAAGAGAGCGAGAGAGAGAGAGAGAGAGAGCGCGAGAGAGAGGGAGAGAGAGAGAGATAGAGGCTGCCTCCGAAGCAGCCTTCCCCTCAGGCCTGCCGCAGGGTGGTATCTGCTCTACAATAAACATCATAATTGACAATTTGCTCCACCGGCCGCTCACGGCCAACCCACTGTAATCTAACAGAGTCCACGGGGAGAGAAGCGTCGCTCGGGAGGCCTGCCGTTTAGATGCAATGAAATCTAGAAGTCAAATAGTAGAGGCTCTCCAGCTGCCATGTTTAAAGACTGGAAAATACACCCGTCAACACACAGTGTGTATGATGTTGGTCTGCAGATATTCTGTTAGAATATGCACCAAAAAGATTTTGAATTTGGAAATACAAATATGGTGGTGTGTGTTAAGCTCCTTGCCTATGGAAAGAAAATGTCTACTTATAGGAGCTTGACCTCTGACCCTTAATATGTCCATTTGTCCTATGTCATCCCTCTTTTCTTGAAATGTTGGCAGGTCTCAAATGGACAAGAAATAGAAAAAGAAAACTATTGCTGTTTTACATTTAGCAGACGCTCTTATCCAGAGCGACTTACAGTAAGTACAGGGACATTCTCCCAGAGGGAAGTAGGGTGAAGTGCCTTGCCCAAGGACACAACGTCATTTGGCACAGCCAGGAATCGAACAGGCAACCTTCTGATTACTAGTCCGCTTCCCTAACCGCTCAGCCACCTGACTCCCTGGCCTACAGAACTACAAAAATACTGTTAGATTTTTTTTATACATTGGAACTCTCCCCTGAAGTACTCTCTGTCATCAACCAATATCAAATGTTCCATATTAATATTGTATTGAACACTAAATTAATTTCAGTGTACAATAAAAAACACCTCTTGTGGGGTTAGATAGATTCATTCATGAGATGAAAAGAAAACCTCACCTGAGACCATGGAAAAAGAATCACACATTTTATTAGATTTTTACAAGCCTCGGTGCAAAAAAAAATGATAAGGTTTGGGGTGAATGTGTTTTCCCACAATGGGGAAACTAGCTATACTTTTTTCAATCTCATCACAGTTCAAATGTATGTACATACACAGTATAAGGCAAATTACATTTTCACAGATATCTGGCATCCCTTCAAGTTATAATTCATTCACTGTGGAGTACGTGGCTGGCCGTTGTTGCTGAAGATTAAAAGATGAATTTGATACACATTAAACGTGACAGAGAGAATCCCCTGAATGAAGAGGTTCAACCTGGTGATATATCTGAGCTGCAGAGTGCCTCCCTTCATTCCAGAGGCGTCGATATTCTAACTGATACAGCACAGTTCTATGCGATTGCTTATTTGAGTTATAAGGCATTACATACGACATTAATGAACTTAACTTCATGCAGAATTACATTTTATGTCCTTAGATTCTTAACATTTAAGCATTCCCTATATATGTATTAAGCAAGAAACCCTAAGCAAACAACATTTGGGTGGCATTACTGGCATGGAAACAGGATCTATAGAAGTTAAATAAATAGCAGACATTGACTTAACATTTTTCCAAATAACACATTATTGTAAAACCTCATGATGTACACAAATCGGTGCAACAGACAAACAGCTATTTAATGTAAACAAACATCCCAAAGCACTGTAGATAAACAGATCCACTCAAACTCACTTCTGGTGACGGCTCATTTTCAGGTGGACATGTGAGAGAGAGAGACTAACATTTAGAGACCGACATGCGTTTAGAGGAAGACCACTTTACCAAAAAGGATGTGCCATCCACACAGAATGGTTTCTCTAAGCTAGGGTTCAAACGCCCAGTGTAAACACTCCTGCTGTTCCTCCTTAAACAGGAACTCTTCCGGGTTGGGTTCAGTGACAGAGAGAGCTGAGGGCCATGTTCCAATACTGTCAAGATGCATCCTGCCCTTCCCTTGAGGTCCTCAAAGATCTCTAACATGAGTGGAGAGATGAAAGCCAGAAGTGTGCTACACATCTCACATCTGAGATCACTCAGGGAAAGAGGAAGGAGGCATATGACAATACTGAAACAGGGCCAGGATATATTGTGGTTGTTATAGTAACAGGATGTCTTAATACGATAAACATTCAGATATTCAGAAGACAACAGTAGCATGGGAAACGATGGACTGAGAAGTTAAAATATCCTTACAGTAGCATGTTACAAAACATGGAAATATCTATAAAAACAAAATTTTAGAAGGTCATCTGTGATCTGAGAAGGTCAAAATGTCAAAAGAATAATGCCGATAGTTACTCTAAAGATAGATGTTGGTGTGTGTGTGTGTTTGCAGTTGTAAAGTTGTCTGCAGCATGCTACCACGTGTGAATGGGTGAAAGCAAGTGTGTGTTGGTGTGTGTGTGTGTGTTGTTCATGGTGTGTGTGTGTTGTTCATGGTGTGTGTGTGTGTGTTGTTTATGGTGTGTGTGTGTGTGTTTATGGTGTGTGTGTGTGTGTGTGTGTGTGTTGTTTATGGTGTGTGTGTGTTGTTCATGGTGTGTGTGTGTGTGTGTTTATGGTGTGTGTGTGTGTGTTTATGGTGTGTGTGTGTGTTTATGGTGTGTGTGTGTGTGTGTTGTTCATGGTGTGTGTGTGTGTGTTTATGGTGTGTGTGTGTGAGTTTATGGTGTGTGTGTGTGTTTATGGTGTGTGTGTGCATCATTACTTCTCCTGCAGCAGAGCAGGAATGTTGATGTTCCAGCCGATGGCCTGCCTGTCGAAGCCGCAGGTGAACAGGTTACATGACTGGTTCTCCTCATTCCACACGGAGCAACACACCATGCGCCGGTGGCCCTGAAAGCACATACACACATTACATTCCCCCCCCGAGGCAAGTAGGGTGAAGTACCTTTCCCAAGGACACATTGAATTTCTGCATGGCCGGGAATTGAACCGGCAACCTTCTGATTAATAGCCTGATTCCCTTACCGCTCAGCAATCTGACTCCCTGCATGTGGATGACCCAGAAAGAGCCTGAATGACAGACAGACCAGGGCATTCTCCACAGGTCCTGACAGCTGGGCATCAACAACAACCACTTGAACATCTCCTCTGGTCTCCACATCAACAGTGCTAACAGCCAGAGACAGGGCCACTGGCAGAAGCAGCCACCAGCAGTGGGTGGAGGGGCGCTGGCTTCTTCCTCCCATCACCTCTGGACACTCTCCTCTCTCTCTGTCCATCTCCATCAGTGTGTCTCTGTCTCTCTCTCTCCCCTTCTACTCCCTCTCTCTCTACTCCTCTCTCTGTGTACCTGTCTGTTGCTGCGAGGCAGTCGTGCAAGCCTCGCTCCAGACATGTCGAACAGTCGGACTTGGCGGTTGTCATGTGGCAGAGCGATGATCCTCTGGTTGGCTGAGACGCTGATCCTGCAGGTTCAGATCAAGGGCAAGGTTAGCTCTGGTATAGCACACATGCCCATCCATCCATCCAATCTACATATCAGACAGACAATCAGATCAGAGGGAACAAGCTCCCCACCCCCCTACTTCCACCCTCATGTTTCCTACTGTACCTGTTGATGGCGGAGTCTGTGCGGATGGTTGCTATGGGCGACCTCATGTTCTTCAGATCCCACACCTTGACGGTGCGATCGTCACTTCCTGACACCACGTTGTCCCCCACGGTGAACACTGCCGATGTCACAGTGCTGCACACAAACAGTGATGACATGATTACAAATAGATCTATAAGATATTTCTAATTAGCTGTGCGATTAACGTCATAATCAAGAAGAAGAATTCTTCTGTTATTCTTTATCCAAGAGTAAATCATTTGGTCTATGGAGAAAGAGGTCGTTGCTGCAAACTCATTCATACAACCGAGTAATATGAGATATCTCTAAGCAGAGGAGGAGAGAGGGGAGGGAGGTAGTGGGAGGGAGGGAGGGAGGGAGGGAGGATGAGGGCTGGGATTAATAATCTAGCAGCAGGTGTGCAACAGCTCTGGAACAGAACTAGGAGTTCCTCTCCCTTCTCTATTCAATTCGTCCCTGTCGCTCCAGCCCGGAGCCCCTCAAGGCAGCGTGTCTCTGTGGCTGCCTCTCAGCGTGCCGTCTGTGGGTGATCCAGCCGGCAGCGCTGGGGGCTGGCTGGTGGGGGGCACAGACACAGCCACACGGTGGAACAATGTGACAGACTGGGGTAGAGCATGTTCTGACAACCCTTGCCTGCTTGGTTAACTAATGGCTGGTCCACGGGGCCCGCGGTCACACGACGAAAGCTACATTGGTGCTAGCACGCCAGAGCCTCCTCACCCCAGAGTTCCCCATAATGCTAACGCTAGCACCTCTGGCAGGGGGGGGGGGGGGGGGGGGGCTGTTCAAAGTCACCCCACCCCCACCGGCAGGGTCAGGCCAAAGTGCTCCCCTCAGCACGTCTTCGCCCTCGCTCATGATGAACTGGAGCCAGCAGGCTATCTCCCACCTTGCTGAGGTCAGGCCCATTCCTTTAATGGACTCTTTAATATTTCCAATTTATAATGTCAGTTCAAGGGGGGGGGGGGAGACAGAGAGAGAGAGAGAGAGGTGGGGAGAGAGAAAGAGAGAGAGAGAGAGAGGTGGGGAGAGAGAAAGAGAGAGAGAGAGAGAGAGAGGGGGGGGGGGGGGGGGGGGAGAGGTGTCTGGGGAGAAGGTAGTGTACATGACAGCAGGCTGTTGAGTGAACTGGGAAGCTGCATCTTATGAAACCCTCTAGTCTTCCCTGTCTCCTTCCCTCTCTCCTTCCTCTCTCTCCCCTCTCTCCTCCCTCTCTCCCCTCTCTCTCCCTTCTCTCCTTCCTCTCCTTTTTCTCTCTTCCCTCTCTCCTTCCTCTCTCTCCCCTCTCTCCTCCCTCTCTCCCCTCTCTCTCCCTTCTCTCCCTTCTCTCCTTCCTCTCCTTTTTCTCTCTTCCCTCTCTCCTTCCTCTCTCCTTCCTCTCTCTCCCCTCTCTCCTCCCTCTCTCCCCTCTCTCTCCCTTCTCTCCTTCCTCTCCTTTTTCTCTCTTCCCTCTCTCCTTCCTCTCTCCTTCCTCTCTCTCCCCTCTCTCCTCCCTCTCTCCCCTCTCTCTCCCTTCTCTCCCTTTAATATTTCCAATTTATAATGTCACTTCCTGCTGTCAGACCCCACATCCTCCCCCCCCCCCTCCTCTCCACACACCGTAGGAGGATTGGACTTGGTGTGCCGTAGCTCTTCCCCCCCTGATTGAGATTAGCTCTCTCGGCCTAGCCTAGCCTGGGTGACTCGGCGGCCGGTTAGCTAGCTGCCCGCTTAATTTAAATTGACATCTAATTAAGCTTTAATCAGGGGCTAAACTACGGTGTGTTAAGAGGAGCAGGGGGGGCTGCTCCAGGAAACTGTACTTTACACCACTGCCAGACAGGGCGAGCTCACGGCTCCGGCCACTTAAACCCAAAGCCAAGGAGTGCATCGCTGATGATGATGTTGATGATGATGATCATGCACTTTCTGACTTCCTGAGCTGGAGGATGTGTGGAGGAGGGGGAGGAGGAGGAGGAGGAGGGGGGGCAACAGATTAAAAGGTTGATTAAAGTCCTATTAGGACTTGGGAAGTGTTCTGTTCTGGAGAGTGGCGTTTCTCCGCTAGCTGGAGGCTGTGACAGGGAAGGTCGAAGCTCGTCAGCCGCCGAGCAGAACAGGAACGGCTGAGAGAAAGAAGCATCTCCTAGGGAACACTGAAGCAGTGTGCAGGCAGACTGGCAGACAGACAGGCGGGAGGAGGGAGAGACTGGCAGGCAGACAGGCAGGCAGACTGGCTGACAGACAGGCGGGAGGAGGGAGAGACTGGCAGGCAGACTGGCTGACAGACAGGCGGGAGGAGGGAGAGACTGGCAGGCAGACAGGCAGACAGACAGACAGACAGGCAGACAGACAGACAGGCGGGAGGAGGGAGAGACTGGCAGGCAGACAGGCAGACAGACAGACAGGCAGACTGGCTGACAGACAGGCGGGAGGGAGAGACTGGCAGACAGACAGGCAGACAGACAGACAGACTGGCTGACAGACAGGCGGGAGGAGGGAGAGACTGGCAGACAGACAGACAGACAGACAGACAGGCAGACTGGCTGACAGACAGGCGGGAGGGAGAGACTGGCAGGCAGACAGGCAGACAGACAGGCGGGAGGAGGGAGAGACTGGCAGGCAGACAGGCAGACAGACAGACAGGCAGACTGGCTGACAGACAGGCGGGAGGAGGGAGAGACTGGCAGGCAGACAGGCAGACAGACAGACAGACAGACAGGCAGACAGACAGGCAGACAGGCAGACAGACAGACAGACAGACAGACAGACAGACAGACAGACAGACAGACAGGCAGACAGACAGGCAGACAGACAGACAGACAGGCAGGCACGCAGACAGACAGGCAGACATGCAGGGGTGAAGGAGCGTAACAAGATTAAACGCTAGATAACACGCTACTTTTGTCGTAGCTTTGTGACAGCACTGGTCACGTCCCAGTGAGCTTGGTTATTTCCAGACTGGATCCCTGAGTAATTACATCCATCTTGACAATGTCTCTAATAAGACATTGCCTTCGCACACTGCTCCTGGTGTTATTCACAGTCACTTCTGAATCAGGAACGTGTTGACGTGCCAGTCTTCTGAAGTGCTGTCAGACACACACGTACCCACACACGCACACACACACACGCTTAGGCACAAAGACACCGCCGCCTGTGATCAGCGCTGAACGCGACACGGCGTCCCGTTTGTAAAGCGACAGCGTTGTCACGTCTGTTTCCCCTCCCCGTGCCCCCGTGCGTTCACCCCCACGGCCCAGAGACCGAGAGGAGGTGGCCGACCAGACTGAACGCGCTGCTCTTCTGACTGCCACCGCACACTGTCAGCACCTGTTAGCGCTAATTGCCGCTGAAGACGCTGCAAACGAGCCCCTCCCTCCAGCTCTCCTCTTCCCGCCTGGTAATCCTCCACAGCCTACCAGCAGCTCTTGCCATTCTGCCTGTCACAGAGAGGCTTCCAGAGGACTGCGTTACCTCCCACACCGTGAAGAGGCGTTTGGCGCCCGCTCTCGACGGCAGAGAGGCCCTGAAGCAGGAGCTCATCCGAGGAGCTCTCCCACCTGCTACTGCCGAAGGACCAATCGGCTGCTCTGGTTGTCACCTGACCCGAAACAACAAACAGACTGGAGCTTCACCGACCACGCTACACCCACGGCCACGCTCACACCCCCGCTGTGGAGTGTGTGTGTGTGTGTGTGTGTGTTTGGAGAGCTGACTGGGCTTTTACCAGGGAGGCCTCCAGGCCTTGCCAGGCTGTGTGCAGGCCTCATTCATCTTGTGAGCACGGGGCATCGGAGCATTCCCCTCCAGATGACAGTAGACCTCCTCCGCCTCCTCCTCCCCAGTCACCTCCCTGCCCCTCTCTCTCCCCCTCCTCAGCCAGATATGCACGCGCGTCACTGTGACTGCAGCTCATTAAGACTAGCAGCTGTCTCCTGAAACGCAGGCAGGCAGGCAAACACACACGCACCAGGGCATGCACACGCACACACATGTTCTGTGTACACACACGCAGATGCATTGAAACATCCCACGCAGTGAAGTGTCAATCAAGCCCAAGTGTTGACAGTCTCACACACCATCTGCTGTCCATGACAAAAGAGGCCCAGCGTGCGGCCGTGACCAGGTATGGGCCACGCGTACAGTAGCCGGCTGGGTTCAAAAATCCACTGCCTTCCCACCTGTAGCGTGGTCTGTCTGTTGTGGATTAGCGACAACCATCTGATAGCTGCAGCACACTGCCTGGGTGAATTATTGACTGAGTGTCCTGCTAGCTAGGATAAGACTGGCTCTGAGTCCTGAGGGGGGAGGGGGTGCAGGTGTGGCGTCCCCCTGCTGAACCCTCGCCTGGTAAATTGGAAGTGCGGGCAGAAAAGCGACCTGTGTTAGCGTGACACTCCTGTGACGGACCCCTCACCTCACGGGCCCTCTGACGGACCCCTCACCTCACGGACCCCTCACCTCACGGGCCCTCTGACGGACCCCTCACCTCACGGGCCCTCTAACGGACTCCTCACCTCACGGACCCCTCACCTCACGGGCCCTCTAACGGACCCCTCACCTCACAGGCTCTCCACACAGTAGGAGGACTACACCATCGCTTGGCGTGCGTTTACTAACCGTCCCCGACCATGCTCTCCCCCTCGTCTCAGCGCTAGACGGTAGGTTTTCAGCAAACCTGCTCGATATGCTCTCAACGTACAGGAAGTAATTGCCTCCACACTGACAGGGAAATAGAGGGATGGAGGGGAGGGGGGGGGGGGGAACCATCCGGAAACTGGCGAAGGCCCGCGTCGCTGTCGCTAATCTCATTACGCTGATTGTCTATTGGAGAGAATTAAAGTAGGATCTGTAGGAATTATACATGCTGGGGTCTCACATAATGAGTACCATGTAATCCCCAGCAATCAAAGGCTTCCAGAGCCGCGACACACACTCTGCCTTAACGGAGTGGCATTGACATTTCCCCGACAAGCTGACAGTCCGTGTTTTCAAATGAGCAACTCAAATTGAGCCCTGGCTACGAACGAGAGGCCAAATTACACAGAGAGAGGGGGATTAACGCGCGCGCGAGAGAGAGAGAGAGAGAGCAAAGTGGAAGAGAAGTGCTCCATGATGAGCGGAGGAGCAAGCGGAGGATTTTGCTTAGAGCAACACAGTCCTGGAAATTAACGTGACAATGTGGGGTGAAAAAAAATACTGAGAGTGTTTCCTCTGAAAAGCTGAGAAAATGGCTGATGAAAAGGCTAGGAGGTGACAGAATGCCGACGGAGTTCGAAAAGAAAATAAGGTGCTGTACTGCCACCTGGTGGCTAAAAACGAGGTGTCCGGGATGTGTGCTGTGTGGCTGGGTGCTTTGTGGCTGTGCTGCTCTGGGCCCACTCACTCAGTGTGGCCCTGGAACACGTTGACAGAGTGGATGGACGGGTCTCTGAAGTCCCACAGACGGAAGGTGGTGTCTCTGGACGAGGTGACCACCAGGCGCTGGGAGGGGTGAGTACAGCAGTGGGTCAGCTCCTGGTCGTGACCTAGACACACACACACACACAGCATCGTGACACATGGATGCGACACTTATACAACCCCCTGGACTATGTGTGTGTGTGTGTGTGTGTACCTGTGAGTGTGTGAACCAGCTCAGATGTTTCCACCTCGTGCAGGTTGGCCGATCGGTCCCAGGAAGCCGAGACGACCTGCTTCCCTCCAACCAGCCAATCAGCAGCGATCACCACGCCCTGGTGACTCTTCAGGGTTGCCGTGGCAACACGGATGGTGGGCACCTCAAAGGGACCCTCGTCCGTCTCCCCCTCCTCCCTGTCCGACAGCTCCAGGTCATCCTCACAGGGAACCTGGGGGGGGGGGGGTCAGGGGTCAAAGTTTAGTCACCAGAACTGGAGCATCCAATCAAATCCTTCACCTTGATGACTTCAAAGGATTTCCAGATGAAAGAACTGAAAATGATCTGAATGAGTTTTAGACCGGCAGTGAAAGTAAAAGCCTTAAGTCAAGGAGAGATGAAGAGTGGAGGTATGGAGGTATTGAGGGAGAGATGGAAGTATGGAGAGAGGTAAGGAGGGTTGGTATGGAGGTATGGAAGTATGGAGAGAGGTAAGGAGGGTTGGTATGGAGGTATGGAGGTATGGAGGGAGGTAAGGAGGGTTGGTATGGAGGTATGGAGGTATGGAGGGAGGTAAGGAGGGTTGGTATGGAGGTATGGAGGTATGGAGGGAGGTAAGGAGGGTTGGTATGGAGGTATGGAGGTATGGAGGGAGGTAAGGAGGGTTGGTATGGAGGTATGGAGGTATGGAGGGAGGTAAGGAGGGTTGGTATGGAGGTATGGAGGTATGGAGGGAGGTAAGGAGGGTTGGTATGGAGGTATGGAGGTATGGAGGGAGGTAAGGAGGGTTGGTATGGAGGTATGGAGGTATGGAGGGAGGTAAAGAGGGTTGGTATGGAGGTATGGAGGTATGGAGGGAGGTAAGGAGGGTTGGTATGGAGGTATGGAGGTATGGAGGGAGGTAAGGAGGGTTGGTATGGAGGTATGGAGGTATGGAGGGAGGTAAGGAGGGTTGGTATGGAGGTATGGAGGTATGGAGGGAGGTAAGGAGGGTTGGTATGGAGGTATGGAGGTATGGAGGGAGGTAAGGAGGGTTGGTATGGAGGTATGGAGGTATGGAGGGAGGTAAGGAGGGTTGGTATGGAGGTATGGAGGTATGGGGGGAGGTAAGGAGGGTTGGTATGGAGGTATGGAGGGAGGTAAGGAGGGTTGGTATGGAGGTATGGAGGTATGGAAGGAGGTAAGGAGGGTTGGTATGGAGGTATGGAGGTATGGAGGGAGGTAAGGAGGGTTGGTATGGAGGTATGGAGGGAGGTAAGGAGGGTTGGTATGGAGGTATGGAGGTATGGAGGGAGGTAAGGAGGGTTGGTATGGAGGTATGGAGGGAGGTAAGGAGGGTTGGTATGGAGGTATGGAGGTATGGAGGGAGGTAAGGAGGGTTGGTATGGAGGTATTGAGGGAGGTAAGGAGGGTTGGTATGGAGGTATGGAGGTATGGAGGTATGGAGGGAGGTAAGGAGGGTTGGTATGGAGGTATTGAGGGAGGTAAGGAGGGTTGGTATGGAGGTATGGAGGTATGGAGGGAGGTAAGGAGGGTTGGTATGGAGGTATGGAGGGAGGTAAGGAGGGTTGGTATGGAGGTATGGAGGGAGGAGAGGAACTCACGCTGATGTCAGCTGGGGGCTGGGAGACAGGCAGCTGCACCATGTAGCGCCAGATGTGAGCAGTCTGGTCCCCAGACGCTGGAGACACACGCACGCACACACAGACACACACACACGCACACACAGACACGCACACAAATAAGCACACAAGCTCATAACCCCAAACTGTACTGTAAACACACATACAGCCCACTGGAGCACCTGCACGCACACACACACACACAGTATGCCACAAGGACTAACATCACACACAGCTTAAATGAAATCACAGATTCTATCAAACTGATTTTCATGAAATCTTTGGGTAGTTAGAACAACATACAAACCCACACACAAACATACACACACACAGCATATTCCTCCTCATACCTGTGAGTGCCATCTGTTCCGTGGGGTGAAACTTGATCGAGTTGACTGATAAACACAAACACGATTAATCAGGTACATTCTGCATGTGGATGGTTCATTTGTCTTTTCAAACGTTAAAGAGACACTTTAGTCTCTCCTCTAGCACTCCATCCCCTGAACCTTCTCCATGCTGCGCAGTGCGAGAGCATCTTCAATTAAGCTCTGGGTCACTCTATCAAAATGCTCTTATCAATTTTGTATGACCAAATCAGATTTAATCTTCCATGTAGCGAGCAGTCTTACCTGATCCCGCGTGACCTGCATATCGAAGCAGACACTTCCCTGTCTCAATGCTCCACAGCAAAGCAGAGTGATCTGTCAGAGGGGAAGAATGAGCATCTCGCCAAGCAGGTGAACTGATCATGCATAGTACTGTTAAAGGGAGGGATCTGTCAGAGTTCACGGAACAAACTGATGGTGTTTCGGGTGACCTGGCCCTTTAAGTCTGACCTGCGGACGCGGTCCCCAGGACCACGGGAGGGATGCGAGTGATGGCAAGGTCCCAGATGCCATCCCTGTGGCCCACGTACTCTTTCAGCAGCTGGCACACAGCTCTGGATGTGGTGGCTTTGAAACTAGACACGATCTGGGGAGGGAGGGAGGGAATGAAGGAGGGAATGAAGGAGGGAATGAAGGAGGGAATGAAGGAGGGAATGAAGGAGGGAAGAGAGGGGAGATGTAGGAGAGGGAGAGAATGAGGTGTTAAAAATATCAAGTTCTCCTTGACCCTCCTAGAGTGTGGTGCAGGGCAAATTCACTTAAACAGCTCAGAACATTTCTTCTCAGTGTTAATGGACCTGACAGAACTCTACCCAGCACCAGCAACCCAGTTTAAGGCACACGCTCACACCATGACATAGCATGTCACCCTTTCTCTCCCACCACCACAGTTGCCATGAGCGATGAGACTTGAGTTAGTTGGCATTAGTATATGCTTGTTATACTCAGGTTCGTTCACGATCTACAGTGCATTTAGTGAGTCGTCATGGGTCAGTTGGCTGTAGTGGATCACTTGAGAGACAATCGCTGGTGTCACCCAGGGGGACTTCCAGGTCATTACCCAGGAGTCCCCAGCACACAGTTCCCATGAGCCCACAGGGAAGGTGCAAGGTCGCCCTACTCTTCCGTGGAAAGAGGGGTGGCACTATATCAGTAGAGGGAGAGGGAAAGTGAAAAATCCTTTCGTTTTTTTAATCCTCTGGGATCTGGAAATAAACCCTGCAAAACAGCACTGGACTGTTCAGCTATGAGCTGACAGCTAGGGTCTTACAAAATATTACCAAGTTAGTTCCTGGTTTAATTACCCTGCTAAGTTATTGCAAAAACGTTTTACTTGACTGGGTGATAAATAATTGAAAAATCCTCTGTCATTCAGAAGAAGAAGTGCTATTCTACAGCCAGTCTAACCACTGGGCAACAAAGGAGCTTGTTATCACCGTTAATCATTATATAAAGTAAGCCGGTAATCCAAAACAGCTAGCATAGTTTACATAGATGCCTTATCGTGCTCTCCTGTTTAAACCTCACTATGACCTATCTCATGTTACCTTGCTTGTGGAGGCCTTGTACGTTGTCTTCAACTTCTGGGAGAGCTGACTTGTGCTATGGCTAGCTGCAGACACAAACACAGACCCATAAACAAATGTGTTCATTAATCGATTCAAATTCATTTCAAGACAATCAGAGGAAAACATTTGTAGAAAAGAAAACAAAGAACAAGAAATGAACTGTTGATTAATTCACTTCCTTATTTGATAACCCACGTTTCACCACCCGTACATTATTTGGGCGCATTAAACCTAGTTTGTTTTGGAACCAAAACACACACTAACTTGCTGATGGGTTAAGGAACATCTATGGACTATTAACATGGTCAGAAGCCTTTCTCTAAAATACACCTAAATATAAGGATATTGTGTGGCAAGTGCTGTCTTTAACAAAAGTATTTAATACCTTTTGTTTTAAGCGCTCCTTTGCTGGGATCTCCACCTTCTATGGTTTGTCCATCTCCAGCCAGACGATCGTTGAGTGTATCTATCTCCCGGCGTACTAGAGTTAGCATAAGCATTAGCATTAAGTTAGCGCAAGACTGTTACCAGACATGAAAAACATGCATGACAGCGCAACCAACAAGACGTCAAGCTAGAACCCAGGCACTTGAGATAAATTACTTACGGTCCAAGTTTTCAATGTAGAGATTTTCAAACTCGCGTTCAATCTGACCAAACAGGTCAAGCAGATTGCTACGCAAAGACATAGGTAGCTTGGAATCCTACAAACAAGACATGAGAACAGTGCAGAAAAAAAACACCAACTGTGAAATGCAGCCATGATTATGTCAGTTAACCTGTTTTGCTGTTAGATGTTGAAATAGGAGGAAACAGTGAAGTGTAAGTTCCTTTGTCAAGTGTAATACAGTGGATCCACTGATCATGATAGATGTCAAATAATATTTATTTCAGCAACAATCTGGAAGAACCAGAACACTCACATTACACTAGTGAAAGTTCATCGGACAGTTACGATTCAATGAGGGTGGATAAGCACAGGAACAAAAGTCTACAACAAACACCAGCCAAAGCCATATCCTATTGCTAAAACTACTAGATACCAGAAAATCTTTGCAAAAACATGGAACGTCACCACTATAATACAGCTACAACACCTTGTAAGCTTTGTTGACTAACCTCCATGCTCTACTCCTGGAAGTTCCACAAAGGTATTTTACAGGCACACACAGCAGCACAGCATGAAAACAAAGGATTCAAACCTGCTTCTGACAGCTTGCCTGAGTGTCGATTCTTTTACTGTACTTTCTCTGACAGGCACGTGAGCCTGTCCCTCTCTCTCTCCCTCTCCCCCTCCCTCCCTCTCTCTTTCTCTTTTTCTCCCTCCCTCCCTCCCTCCCTTTCTCCTTCACTCTCTCCCCCCCTTCCTCCCTCCCTCCCTTTCTCTCCCTCCCTCTTACTCGTTCTATCGTCCTCTCTCTTTCACTAATGTGTACTCCAGTGCAAGCGTCTAAAGGAAGTCTCCCTTCTGTCAGTGGAATATGTAAACATGTTAGGGGGGAAAAATGCCAATTAGCCAACAACAAACTGCCCCTTCTCTCAAAGCTGCTTAATCATGTGCCTAAAAAATTAAGATCTCCATGGTTACTGGACATAATGCCTTCATTGAGATGTGGAGGCCGCCAGGCCTAATCTCTGTGGTGAGAGAGAGAGGGTGAGAGAGAGAGAAAGAGAGAGAGACAGAGAGAGAGAGAGAGAGAGAGAGAGAGAGAGAGAGAGAGAGAGAGAGAGAGAGAGAGAAAGTGTTTGTAAGAGAGAGAGAGAGAGAGAAAGAGAGAGAGAGAGAGAGATAGAGAGAGAGAGAGAGAGAGAGAGAGAGAGAGAGAGAGAGAGAGAGAGCGCAAGTGTGTGTAAGAGAGAGAGAGAGAGAGAGAGAGAGAGAGAGAGAGAGAGAGAGAGAGAGAGAGAGAGAGAGAGAGAGAACAAGTGTGTGTAAGAGAGGGAGAGTGTGTGTGTGAGCGCGTGTGTGTGTGTGTGTGAAGGGGGTCCTCCGTGAACCAACAGGTACTGTCGACAGACAGAGAGGCCTGATGAAAAGACTCATCAGACCTGGACGAGCAGACTGTATTAAAACTTGATGAGGTTGTCCTGGAGCCTGTGCGTCTACCATTTAATCTGCCATAGACTACAACACTGGGTTCTTAGCCTACTGCTACACAACATAAACTACATCTTCGGTCATCAAAGGTAACACTTGTAAACCACTTCTCAAAGTAGTTTTCAAGGAAACAAGGCAGAGGATATCCAGTTTGTATTTGCTATTTTGCTAGCCACACTCGATTCACAGCCAGCCTTTGTCAGCCTTGATCAAACAGAGAAGCAGTTTGATTATCTTTCTGTATAGTAGAGTGGGACACACCAGCGCCAGGTAGCATCAGGTGCGGCCTCTTATCAGAAGACTGTGTCCCTGTAAAGACCAGTCAATCCAAACACTGGACACTGTAGTGTACTGATGAGGAGAATGGTTAATCTCTAACTAGGAGCGGAATCAATCTATAATATTCAAACTGAGAAAGCTCAATTTGTTAATACAACCAAAAAAATCATTAACAAGTGTACCATTACTGAATCGTAAGATCTATATTGAATCTGTAACACAGCCCACAAATCCTGAGAATTGTTGTAAAACCGGCTGGTACTGGACCATCTACCACATAAACCAACCAAACTCACACAGCATAGAGAAAAACATATTACCAAGTTAAACAAACAACTTTCTGATTACCATCTTTGGATGAGCAGTGAGCACACAAAACAGTACCAGATTGTCTGAGTAGAACATACCTAAAACATGTAAGTATCTCACCTTGTTTTTCAACAGAAACAAAATGAGAGTCTCTCCTGGGATTGCAACACTAAGGAATACAAACTCTGACTGAACTCAACTCATCAAGTCAGTCTCACTGTACGGACTTCTACTTGGCCTTCAACCTGATCGAGGATTCCTCTTTGACCAAAGACCTTGTTCAATTAAACACGAAAGATTACCTGGACATTGAATGACAGTACTGTGCTCGGTCACACCACAGTAAGCCCTTCCCATGAAAGATAAATTGACAGCAACAAAACCATTACCATAAAAAAAACATGCCATAAACTGTGTGTTAAGAATTGAACTTACCCCCTTAAATTTTTTGGTCAATATCTGTTTTTTTTTTAGTTATTAACGTTATTAAGTTACTCCATTCATACACGGCTAAATCAGTACAAAGTTACTGTGTATGTGGGAGTGTTTTGTTCGTGTCTCACCTGGCCCTCCAGCATGTCTCTCTGGAAGCCTGCCCTGTCCTGTTCCGTGCTGTTGCTGCGTCGTATGGACAGGCTATGGGACTTGCGCTTCTGCTTGGGGTGGCGGGAGGTGGAAGAACTGCTTCCGCTTTCCCCAGGCATCCCTCCTCTGGGCTAGTCCCCTGTTTACCTTGACCTTCCTGACGCTGGGTAAACACAAGCCAGGGTAAATCCATGGGTACAGCTAACCACTGATAGCCTGCTATTGCACAGGTAAACACAGGGTTATGGTTAATCAAACCTAACCGCTGACATTCTGCCGTTCTGTAGCCTACTACTGCAGTCCGGCTGGTAGGACAGGACCCATTGTTCCCACAGAGCGGTTAAACATTACCGCACAATCTCAGACGGACAACGGAATTATTTAGCAAAGCGTAACGCCTAGAAATGTAACCCAGAGTAAACTATGGCTGAATTTAAAACCAGAAGTAGTGTAGCCTGTTTAGGAGTGTTCGGGTCATGGGTCAGCCAAGTAATTTCAGCGTGTTGGAGTTAGCTTCTTTTACAACCTGAGATTCTGTCTACACAGTAGGTGTGGAAAATGTTGTCCACGGAGTATGATAATAAGCCTGTCAAAGCACGTAACACCGAGCTTCATAGTAACAATACAAATACGGTCTTGGTGACAGATTGGTGCGTCATGGAAGGCCAGCTTTACTTAGTTATCATATTGATAGTATTTGGGTATCGAGCAGATCTTGCAGAATACTAGTTCTGACCGAGAACGTTCGAAATATCTACAATTATAGAAAATGTTAGCACATGCAGACATTTACGGATTTAAGGACAACGGAAGCCTATCGAGGTCTAATTCAACCTTTACGCAATTACAGTTACGTGCACTATTACAGTTACGTGCACTATTATATAGATTGCTATTGAAACAAGGTATTTATCTCTTTGCGTTTGATAAATTGATTGACCTTGTGAGGGCTAGCTTGCTAAGATACCCCACAAAATAAGAAAGCACTGCGCTTAGCCCCAAGACTGGACGCCATAAGTATCATGATTTAGCGCTAAGACGAGTCGAGAGTTGGCGTGCCCTAAATTAAACACGAAATATAATTACCGGGATGATGTAAAGTAGACTATGTTTAATGACACTTGATATCTTCCTTGTTTTAAATCATTTTGGATCATGTTTATGTTCCGTGCCACATGGCATCTGCGAACCAATAGGAACGCCGTTACTGTCTGAACCAATTGCGAACTTTAACGTCACACAATTACGCCCATGGGAAGCAAGCACGTTCACTTCGTCAGCAAAGTTATCATGAAATACGCTATAAAACTGGCAATTTATACCTGAATTACAACTGTTCATCTGTAAGTAATAGCGCTTTATAATCGGTGATCGAGATGGGTTTATTTTTCCTAAATGAAATCACTGTTTTACGATCAATCTTCTTTCAAATAAACCAGGATGGTTCGATGGCGTGTTGATTCCTTCTGGAGGCGTGATTGGTGTTCCTTGTCGGTGTGATGATGGCGCGCGGCTTGTGGGCTGTGCTCCGGATGGTGTCCTGTGAGGGACCAGCCTTGTTGAAGCCAGTCGTACCTGTATCAAGTGGAAGCAGTATAAAACATCGTCGATTCCTCCCCGCATCTATTTCCTTTAGATATTTCTCAAGGTGTGTATTGAAGTGTTTTAAGTTTTCTCGAACTATACTGTAATATTGCAAACTACCACTGCTATTTAATAGTTTCAATAGTGCTGCTAGCTAATCTCGTTTACTCCAATCTGCGCGACCGATTTAACGTTAGCTATCTGCACGGTCTATTGATAGACTGCCTTTTGGAGCATATGGCTTCATGTTACTTACACAGCTAATGATGCAGGATGTTTTCGTTTAGTTTCAAGGCTATTTTGCACACGGATAGATAACTGTTAAAAACCGAAGCGTTAGCTAGTTCTCACCGTGGTAAATACTGTTTACAGACAAGCGAAAGATCTGCGTGCTGCTGCAAGGATGCCTGAAATAAACACGGATAATCTGGACGAGAAGCAGGTGAAACTTCTTGCAGAGATGTGCATCCTCATCGATGAGAATGACCATAAAACAGGAGCGGATAGCAAAAAAAATTGCCACCTTAATTCGAAAATTGACAAAGGTAAGTGACAGACTATAGCATACAAAATATTTCTTGTGCGGATGACCGATACATTACTGATAACATTGACTCCTTCTCTGTTCCAGGTTTACTGCATCGTGCCTTTAGCGTATTCCTGTTCAACAGTGAGGACAAGCTCCTTTTACAACAAAGATCGGATGCGAAGATCACCTTTCCAGGTGAGAAAATAACCTCGATTAAAAAAAAGCCCCGGTTCTTATCTGAAATATCAACTGTGAAAAGGTGATTTATGACTCGGTTAAGCTTTGGTGTTGAAACGACCTGTGTGTGTTTATAGGGTGTTTTACCAACACCTGCTGCAGCCATCCTTTACATACAGTAAGTGAATTGGAGGAGCAGGACGCAATTGGGATAAGGAGAGCGGCACAAAGACGACTTGAAGCAGAGCTGGGAATCCCCATGAATCAGGTTAGTAGTGTGCATACGTGCTAACTGTATACCTGTGCTGTATCTCATGTGGATACATTTAGAACGGTCTAAAGTCTGTCTTTATAATAATAATATCATTATAATTGGGGATTTTGAGGATATGAAAACAAAATGTATTTAGCTGTTGAGTACCTGCCCCACAAGTAGTATAATAGACCAGTAGATGTAGCCTTACTGGTCTGTTATACTATGTGGGAGAGGCACTCAAACAGATCAATCAAACAGCTAAATATCTTTTGCATCACAGCAGGATTCAGTTGTGCTGAATTCTTCCCGCCCCCTCTCTCAGGTGCCTCCAGAGGAGATGACCTACCTGACCAGGATCCATTACAAAGCCCAGTCAGATGGGGTCTGGGGCGAGCATGAAATCGACTACATCCTGTTCATGCAGAAGGACGTGGAGGTGAACCCAGACCCCAATGAGATCCAGAGCCACTGCTATGTCACCAAGGAGGAACTGAAGGAGATGCTGGAGAAGGCCAAGAGAGGAGAGCTGCTGATCACACCCTGGTTTAGCTTGATCGCCCAAACTTTCCTCTTTAAGTGGTGGGACAACCTGCAGAACTTAAAGCAGTTCATGGACCATGACAAGATCCACCGCATGTGATTGATAATCATGTTTTTGTTGTTAGTGTAGAGCCCTGTTGAAATAATGTCAACATGCATATTTCATCCAACACTTCTATGAGATGAACTCACTTCAAGGATGTATTGCAAGACTTCAAACGTAGCCTACCTGTGAAGGTTTCTCTTAACGTTGCCTCAACATGGACTATACAGGAGCTCTTAAAAATTCAGTTTGTGTAGATTTGTTTTTCAGTTATCCATTAATTGATCAGAATACAGGACTAAAAGTGGTTATTATGCTGTATTGGGAGATATGACATTGCTAGCTTCTTGTACTAGTTATATAGCATATTTTTGTAAGGCTGTATAAAGTGCCTGAACCTGACGACCTGTAAGGAATGCTATTTGTTAGTCTACTGTTACCAGGATTTACACCACACTGTATAATAGTTTAAAATTATGTAAATTATTTTGCTTATTAAAACTTAAATGTGATCACATTTTAGCTGTTGCAATGCTACCATTTCTATGAATCATGAAACACCATTGATTAAACTAACTTCTCATTGTTATGAACGCGAGGTGGCAGCAAACGCTGCATCTTGCTTTGCAGCTGTACTAGGAAGTAAACAACAGCTAAAGCTTAGCGGCTGGGAAACAAGTAGTAGACCAGTTGAGCTGATAAAAGTAGTCGTGCAATCAGTTACCTATCGTTTGATGATTTGCGCTACAGCACTCAGCACATTCGCTTTTCAATAGAACGTATAACATTAGAAACCAGCTGAGCTGAGCGGCAGTAGGAGGATGATGAGGTAAGCTATCTAGCGGTTAGCATTGTTAGCTTGCGCTGGCATGGGTATCTAGCTAGCAGGCATACTAACTAGCTAGTCTGGTTTACACATTGCACTATAGGATTTTGTATG
This sequence comes from Hypomesus transpacificus, assembly GCF_021917145.1. NCBI lineage: Eukaryota > Metazoa > Chordata > Actinopteri > Osmeriformes > Osmeridae > Hypomesus > Hypomesus transpacificus. Next base: position 745,378 of record NC_061067.1, read on the forward strand.
TGGGAAGTAGCTAGTCAGCCAATATCGTACATTGTGGACACTAGTGATTAGTGGGCATTGTTTAGATTATTAAAATAAGAGGTAGCTAAGGTTATAAGTATGGCATTACAGTACATTTTCCCCCTAACAACAGCATCTAGCAGAGCTAAGCTAGGTACTGAACACTCGTTTCGATCTTGGTCGTCCCACGGTGCATTAGGCGGGTGGTACACCAGTCCTGAATTTGAGTTTTCCCCAAAGATTGCTTGCTAATGACTGCAGCTGATAAGTAATAGTTGACAAAACGCGCAGCTAGCTGGCACTCATCGCGCAGTCTTTTAATGTTTGATTGCTCTCATATTTATATACCCTCGTATACATGTTTTTGGCATAGGCCTATTAATAATGGCTAGCCACGCCCCCCCCCCCCCCCTTCCCACATGTATTTTTCCGTTACTATGTTAACCGGCTCGTCATTTATAAGCCTAGGCACAAGTTCATACTACAAGCCTTCTAACGAAAAACAATATAAGTATGCGTAACACCTGTTCAATTAGTGCGTTTAATATCGATTCATTAACGGTCATACTCTCTCATCTATGTCTCTACCTCTTTTCTCCCCCTGTCTACTCTAAGGCCGTGTGTTCCCCAGGGGTCCTGTGGATCATGCCTCTGATCCTGTTTGCCTTTGTGGTGCGGGTAAGGGACGGACTTCCCCTCTCGGCCTCCACAGACTTTGAGCACAACAAGGAACTTCAGGAGCGGAAACAACAGTTGAAAACCATCTCCAAGACTCTGAACCTGTTCCCTGAGAGAGGGGTGGTCAAGGGTCATGAACTCAACATCTAGTAAGGAAACTAGACTAGACTAAAACCATGTATCACTGTTTCAAGAGAGGGTCAAGTTTGTTGAATGGAATCTTTTCTCCAATTCCATCCCCTTCTCTCCTCTATATGTTCTCTCCCTTCCTTCCCTTCCCTCCCCTGTTCCCTCCCCCCCTAACCCTCTTCCCTCCCCTCACCTCTCTTCCCTCCTCTCCCCCCCTTCCCTCCCCCCTAACCCTCTTCCCTCCCTTCCCCTCTTGCCTCCCCCTCTTCCCTCCCCTCTCTCCCCCCCCCCCCCCCCCCCCCCCCCCTCTTCCCTCCTCCCTTCGCTCCCATACAGCTTAATCTCCTGTGAGGGTGTGTCCTATATGACGGTGTGTCACCACAGCCTGCCTGTAGCCTTGGCCTTCTGCTTCCTGGAGGACCTGCGCTGGGAGTTCACAGCATGCTTCGACTCCGCCAGGGTCGCCCTGGCAGTGAGGCCCTACCCATTCCTGGATTTTGGCAAGTTGCAAAAACATGTTTTTGAAAAACGTGTTTCCATGGGGATATAATGTAGACTAGTCCTCTGTTCGTAGATGGTGTGTCTGTTATCATCATGTCAAGTGTGAGCGGTGGATTGGGAATATCCCAATGCTCTGAAAGGATGTCCTACCATTGTCATCTTCATCTTCTTACATTTAGTCATTTAGCAGAGGCTCTTATCCAGAGCGACTTACCGTAAGTACAGGGACATTCTCCCAGAGGCAAGTAGGGTGAAGTGCCTTGCTCAAGGACACAATGTCTTTTGGCACGGCCGGGAATTGAACCGCCAACCTTCTGATTAATAGCCCGATTCCCTAACCGCTCAGCTATCTGACTCCCATCTTCTTCTTGTGTCTTGGTTGGCAGACGGCACCATCCAGAGGCTGAAGCAGCAGTACAACCAGAAGGGCTGTCCCACCCTGGAGGTCACCCTGGCAGAGGTCCAGGAGGACCTCAGGACTCGACCCCCTCAGGTCCTCTCTCTGGAGGAATTACAGCTCACCAACGGTGCTGCCAATGGGCACCTGGAACCAGTCCCAGCCTCTGGTGAGAGTCTTCTTGTACTGTCTAAAGACAGTTCATCAGCACGTCACATGCATGTATCACATGCTGTTGGATTCTCGTCGGGTCCCTTATATTAGCAGAAGTAGTGTTGCAGCACTTTAACTTGTTTGTGTTTCTCTCTCAGGTCAGAATCAGAGACTGGCACCAGTAACAGCACCAGGCATCCTCTCCCTGGTCCTGAACATTGTGTGTGCTTCTCTGAACCTCATCAGGGGCATCCACCTTATCGAGTACACATTTCAGGTATTGTCCTGGACCACCCACCCTTTTATAATGACTTATATACATTCTTTCAGGTCTTAACTACTCCTTAATTTCCAGCTGGCTGTCTTGGTTATGTATTTTGTCCTGTGTGTATGTTCACATCAGGTCAGATTTACTACTTATTTAGAAGTATGTGTTTTTATATTTTTGTTGCAACCAGGATGATTATGAAGGAATATGGAATGTTGTGGCATTTCTCCTGGCATTTGTCTGCTGTGTTTGTCAGGTATGTGTTCCTTCCATGTCCAGAATATCCTCTTTACTACTTTCATCCAGTCAATCATGATCTACGCTTGCCTTGTAAAAATAAAAAAAGGTGTGATTACACACTGTACAGCTAATTCTTTAGGGGAGCCCTTGAGATTGAGCTGGCATATTTCACTTGTCCACACATATTGGTGTAATAACAATATTTTTATTTCTCTGCTGGAACAGTGTCACCTGTACCTGTTCCACTCGTCTCTGAAGAAGTTGAAGTCTCTCAGTCTGCTAAGCGTGATCGTCCTATGCAACGTTTTCCTGTTCGGCCTGAGGAACATCTGGCAGCTGCTCTTTCACATGTCTGTTGCTTCCATCTCCACCCTGCTCATCCTTTCCCGCAAACTCCAGGACAGAACCAATGACTGTGGGGTCTGAGGGGCAGGGGACAGTTGAGCAGGCGGCACCACTTGTCTACAATTCTTCACTCTGCAACACTAAAGAGGAAGGAGGGTAGGGGTCGATGAAGATGGAAGCCGCTGGAATGTGGGTTTTTAAATTTGTTTTTTTAGTGTTTGATATGAAGGATTATTTTCTGACTACTAGTGGTACTTTGTTTACATAGCCTCAAAGACCCATTGGAATAGCACAGAGTAAAGCTGACATGTTGGATCCAAATTTCAATTTAAATATTAATTCAAAAGCAAAGGCAATAATTTTGGGTGAGTCAATGACTGAAGTACTAATGAGCTAAGGAAATTGTAAAGGGAATTTTGTATGATTTAAATAAGTGATTGAGCGATGCCAGGTAGCTTGTTGAAGGATGTCCAGTACATGAAAATGTATCAAAGTTTCTCACCAAAGTTTGGTCTTACAAAAACTTTCAAAGAGGGTAATGCTTTACATACACCATGATAATGTCCTTTAAGTAAAAATGTTCTTTTCAGGTGGATCAGTGTTATGTTTTAACAGTTCAGGGTTTGTAAGAGTTGCTTAGTTAGGGATCATTATTGGTACAGAGTTGACAAGTCATAACTGTCATAACATTTAACACTTATACTGTGTTATAAAGTGTGGGTGTTGCATCATTGCTAATTGTTTAGACCTAATGGCAATCGACTTAAAGCAACATGACCTTTCATGCCTTACTGTTAATGCCTGCAATTATTATTTGTATTATATGTTAACTATTCAGTTATTTTGTATTGTACACATTCACAGGGTACTAGATATTTACCAGCAAGTGCTTCAGTATGGATTTTGTAATCTGAGGACTCTATTCCGTTTGCCAGACTAGTATGGGTCACAGTAATAAGTAATAAGCACATCATGTGCTTCATTTGAGCAAAAAAGCCATGATCAAATGGACCCAGCTTTTAAAACAACCCATTTTCTATGATTGACAGCGACACTGAAGGGGCAGTTTGTGAATATTTCACATCCACTACTGACATTTACACAAGACTCTTTAGTCTAAAGTAAAGATGTTTTAAAACGTTTTGTTGAGAAGCACTGATTAGTAATGTGTGGGGCAATGAATCTAAAATATTTCTATATTAGAATAGGCCTACAATCACTTTGCACTATAGGTAGATTTCTTATTTTGTGAGCTACTGAATGAGCTCTGCAGAAATTCTGCAGAAATTCATTCAAATTATTCAAATTTTTTAATTGATTGGAAAGTTATTGGATTGTGAACTTGTGTTTCTACTATGTACTCCTGAGGTATAGTTTGTATTGTCTGTATACGATGATAGCTGCTATAACTAATAGACATGTTCATGAATTTATTTCTATTCAAATGTTTTAGCTGCTTGTGGATTTGAAGTATAGGAAAGTAGTGTATTTTTTCATTTAAGTGACAAAAGTACAGTATAGAAGTTTTGGTTTTTCAGACATAGCTTATCAAAAGAACAATATAACAGTTTAATACTCAAATCTAGAGTAGTTAGAGATATACATGCTGCTGTGGTTTATTTCTATAAAGAGTAGACTAATGTGCGATGTGTATTATGTTGACCAAATGAATGACCCATTGTAGGCTGTTGCCATATATTAAGTAATGTGGTGAATTCTGTTGAATTTTTGTGGTTATTTATACGATTTACAAAATGTCTTAAAATTAAGAGGTAATGTTTGCTTTATAGGACAGGCAGTGTGTAGCAGCAGTAATTAAAATTTGTTAACAATTGCAATGTGTTCTGCATGTGCACTTGATTGACCTTTTGGTATGTCTCCCTCCAATTACTTTAACAAATGAAGCACTTTTAAGTTTAGCCTACCATCACTGGATTGTTATCCTTTTCCTGGATTGTTTATGGTTTGGGACAGTTTCTTCACCCAAGTGAGAAAAACAACTAATTGAAAATGGAATTAAAGCCATTGTTGAGTAAAAAACAATGAGTATGAAATAATGCTTGGATACCATATTGTCCATTAAAATATAGTGAGGTAACTAGTAATGTTGTACTCTGTCATAAACCGGTGAAATTGACACAATAAATACAGTGTCTTTTTGCATGCGTGACATTATTTAAAACACGGTCCTTGTGTCCACATTGTAATTGTAGTTGTCACTCACATGGCAACGAGCGTCAATAATTCAAGCATTCAAACAACACTTAGTTTGATTTTCAATAAACAACAGAGGGAGCTCTAATACAGCAAATATCTGTTGGTGTCATGGTAACGGTTGCTCGAAAACCGGAGCCTGGATTGTCTTCACAACGGTCAGTTGTGCTGATCTGTTTCCATGAAAACTGTATATTGAATCGGAATGTTGTTTCTAGTATCACATTGGTATGAAGTCACAATTAAAAAGGTAACACTCAGCTACAATATTCCAGTTTTACTTCCACATTTGTTTAATGACAATCACTGTTATAAAAAGATATGGAATATGGATATATTAAATTAACCTGTAAAGAGTAATATCAGTAACAGAATATTTTTTGTTCAACTCAGCAAGTCCCCTTTTCCCCAAATACGTTTCAATAGTTCAATTTCAGGCGTAAACTATGATTTGTATCAAGTAGGTGTTGGAAATGTTTGAACCCTGTTATACAGGCTGAAAATAATGCTACTGTGTGTGTGTGTGTGTGTGTGACGTCTTTGCGCTCAGAAAGAGAAACCACTGCAGTGGTTTAGCAGACTGTGAAACCACTCAAGAAATGTTCCTGTTTGCCTTGAAGCCTTGGTTAAATATGCTGATTGTTTGATAGTTTTCAGTGCATGTATGAGGAGCAGGTATCACATACATGTTGCAAACGAAGCATGAAACTTTCCACAAGCTTTAGATGGACTAGCTGACATTCAATGGTGAAAGACTTCCACCTCCACATGGGGGAGGCGAAAAGTCCTGTCTCCATCCTGTAACTTGTTCAAACCATGTGTAAAAGAACTGCCTATTACTGTGAAGCTTTTAGACTTGTCTCCATGCTTCATGCGCATGTAAATAGAACTTCCTTGACTTAATCGACTCTGTGCATTACTTGATAAAGAGAAATATACCTAACAGTAGGGTTAGATTTCTCCAAACCTACTTTGTGGTTAACTAGGTTTGTCATATGGTGCCATGTATTGGAACAAAAAAAGTGTGGTAAGCTGGTGATTTGGACTAGCCCAGGTGACCACTTCAGTTGCCTCTGAGGAGGTTGTACCAAGCTGAGCTTGATCATTTCATCAGTTGAAACTAGGTGTATGTGTTCCAGTCATAGAGATAACATTGAGCACAATCTCTCCCCTTTTGTGCTGTGGTCTTCAAGGTTTTTCAGTGGTAAGTGCACCATCAGCTATCAGGAAAAGGCTCTCTTTTATGTTAGGAAAACAGCCCTCCACTGTGCAGCTATGGCAGACAGAGAACAAGACTGACATCTGGGAAGACTAAAACGCACCCAAGGCTACAATCTGCTCAGGCTTCACCAAGTCTGAATGGAAGACAAGATCTCACAAGCAAAATATGCCTCAACAAGACAAAGTTCCTCTAGTGAAGTCGAGTACAGAATATGTGTTTCACGTTAGTACCAGCGATAAAACATCCTCATCGCTCATCTGACATGCAGCAAGCGGGAGGAAGGAGGCAAGTATAATCATATGAGGTTCTCTCTCAAAATGCTGTTTGATCCAGTAAGCTTTACCCAAGTCTCTTCTTTAAAGGGGTCAGGCAGTGAGCTTGACAGGATGAAATTATACTTAATGATAAAGAAGACCTTTGCACCCACTCAGGTCTGGCAGTGAGAAATGGGCAGTCCGGGTTATGGTGCTGGCGATATTTCCAGAATCAATTTGCAGGTCCTCTGGGCGGTTTGCTCGTCTTTTATAGCTCATTCACAATTATTCCTGAGGGGCCCCTGTGAAGTACGGGTTGGTAAATGACAGCGCTATCTTTATCCCTCTCTAAATTTCAGGAATTTATCCTGAATTTATCCAATTTACTCCCGACCAGAGATCTCCATGGGTCAGTGAACCTTCACTTACACAGACAGCCACACCAAAGCCTCTCTCAGGTCTAACTGAGAAAGCAATTTTGAGATTTAATCCGATTAATTTCTTAATATGTTCTACTCTGTCACACAAAATCATTTTGTTCCACGGATCCTCAGTGTAACAAGTTTGAGTTGACAATATACTTGACATGGCACTTGACTGTCAAACAGCCCTGTCAAGATGATATAATCGTATTGTAGAAAATAACTTTTGATTGGGATCGTTTTCAAACTAATCAGTTAGTTATATGTCAAATGAGCTTGTTAGTTTTTTTTTGCTTGGTGGTCTAGGTAGTTGCTATTTCAAAAAAAAATAACAATATGAATAGACTTTCCCCTGGCTATAATAACCCTATAATTATAATCAGGAGGTGACAAATGATTTTAGGTCTCACAATTCAATGTATTTCATAACTGATTTACATTTAGTCATTTAGCAGACACTCTTATCCTGATTTACAACCAGGTTAGAACCCTTTTACTTGATTAGCCGATATAGTTGGCAGGGGGAGCAAACCATTTCAAACTGTTCCTCTATCATACATATTAATTCAACACCTGTGAAATCTTTGTCCCAGCTCTATGGCACCCCTGAGGTGTTTAATAGAGAAACACAGAGTATAGCTGAGAGCAGCTGTCAGAGCTACAGTTAGACGTGACTTTAGTTTTGTTCTTTGAGGACCTCTTGTCCAAACCGGGTAGGTTACAGGACCAGTCTTAAAAAAGTGTCCCACTTTCATAAAACAAGTTTCTTTGAAATGTTAAATTGTGTGAAAATAAGACCAACTGTAGGAATAATATGATCAGAAAGAGAAGAGGTAAAGAATGGAACCTGTGCAGGTAGGTCACATAAAACATTGCATGATATCATGAATATTTTATATGGTGCATTGAGAGAAGCCTTAGTCCTGGGTAATACTACTAGAGCACTGGATCAATGGCAAACTATTTACAAAAAGCAGAATCCTTAACTTTCTATATAATGACCTCTGGCTGTTCTTTACGGTAGATTTCAGATTCATTTTCTTCAAAACTTTTGTACTTGTAGTTTTTTTTATAGTGACTTGTGACTTTCTCGCACAAATGTAATTTACTTTCATGCTCTGGGGACAATATCCCTTGGTTCCCTCGACACTTTTTTATCACTCTTGGTGTTAGTAAAAAAAAACCTCAATGGTACAGGAGCCAGGATGGGAAACCAACCAAGACCTGAAATGATCTGTTGTGGATCCTTGCCTCAGTAGAGGGATCAATAACTTCCTTTCTAATTAGGAGCAGGATTAATTGTGGCAAGACAGCACAACATGCCCCCCCCCCCACCCCCACCCCCACCACTACCACCACCCAACCTTCCATCTTCCTTCCATGTTGGTGTCTGTGTTGGTTATTTTTACTTGCCCACCCACCACTCTCCTTCTACTGTTCCACATCCATTCACATCTCCGTCACCATCAAGCAAGTGTCAGAGTCACTTCTATCCAAAGCCTGAAGTCTGGAAGTGCCTATCGGAACAATGGTTCTGTCCTATATTATCCCAAACATACAAAATAGCTTGCTATCTGACATGATTGCATTAATTTTTAACTTCCAAACACTGGAGGAAAGAGGCATTCATTTTGATGTTCCTGGGTTTAAAGTATATATTATAGTGAACCAAACTCTCTCCTCCGAGATCTAATTCAGCACTTTGGGCCAACTTTACTGGATATCAACACTTATCCCCCCCCCCCCCCCCCCCCACCTCTGGCGATTCCTATGTTGTAACAGAGTAGGTATCCAGGCCATTCTATTTATAACAATCTATACTCAGATATGAAATACTCGGATGTTGAATAATTCAGATGTGAAGCTCATGGAGCCATTGTGTTGAAGCCTCTCTTTATATTGTCTGTCATGGGACACCATTAGAGCGGATTATTCTCCAGCCAACAGCAGCTATTTAGGACAGTACAGTACATATCATGAGCACGAATAAACAAAGATAACATGTATGTCAAGTCAAGCTGCTCTTTGTGAAATGAGTTGTTCTATCGTTAATTTGCTATTAATCATTATCATGATTAGTCTCGCAGAATGAAGTGGCCATTTCAATTCGACATTCATCTCCAAAATGAATCCTTGCTGTGTCAATTAGTCAGATAGTAAGAGCTTAGTAAGAGCAGGGTGCTTAGTTAGAGCAGGGTGTAATTTAACATCTATGTTGTTTTAAGCACCTTTTAGTCATAACTGTTGCGTACCTGAGAGTATAGGCTTGACTTTACCACACATCCTCAATCCTACTTTTTACAACTATACTGTCTGGCAGAACCAGAAACAGCCTGACTGGTCAAAAAGCTGAAGACCTAGCTAGACCTAGTGCTTAGCTGCGGGAGTTGAAGACTTCAGAAGAGGTTTGTGGGATACGATCCAGGTCTTGATGTAGCTAATCAAAGGTGAATCCTGATTGAAGGCCGATTGAATCAAAGTGGAACACTGCAGTGTTGTCGGCCCCATCTTATCCATTTAATCTCCTCTCCGTGTTTATCGCTGCGCCTGGCCGGCGACACCTGCTAAGCAACTAGCCGCAGTTTGCACTTTGACGACAGTTTCTGAGCTCATTTATCATCCTTCCCCACTGCTTCGAATGCTCCGGGTTCTCTGATGAAGCGTATCAGTCTAGGCAGGACACCACCAAGGTATTAACTTCCTACCCCCGAGCAACATCACGAAAATGTTATTGGAAAGGCTGACTGGCAGAGTTGTAACCAAGCTGAGTTATCTGACACTGTTATTCAGAAGGACAGGACTTTATTTAAAACTGTCTATGCACTCAGTCAAGAGTTACAGTAGGCCTGTAGGTAAAGTTGATACTTTCATGACGATGTCTTATGTGCTGGTGAGAATAGAAAAAGTCCAGCTTTTGAACATTGCCGCGGTGTTTGTTTATTCCTGCTTGATTCTTTATCTCCAGCTATGGGGATGTTTTTGCCCAAACGTTTCAATCAAAACCCAGTCCTTAGGCTGATCGCTCCTCAAAATTATAATTTTGAGATGTATCAAGGAGCATGCCCATATATAAATAAATATATAAACTAATTTAGGCCACGCTGGCTGGGTCCAATGAGTATGGGGATGCTGTTCTACCTGAGGGGCTTTACTCATGCCTTTCAGGACAGTCAACAATAATAGGCTGAGCATCTTTGATGTCCCATCTCTCCATACTTTACCAATATAGCAACTGCAGTGAAACCCAACACAAACCTTTCAACAGAACATTTCCCTCGCTTGCTTCTGAAGTCAGCCCTTGACATTACATTAGGAGACTACTACGATGAATTTCTTGTATTGGAGTAGGTTTTGGTTGGTCCTCAGATGTTTAAGGCCAGGAGAGAACAAGATTCAAACAAGTCAGTCTCTGTCCCTGCATCCCAAAGACCATTCCCTGATGTAGAAACTGTTTGAAATCCAACTGAAATTAAAGCTGTTGGGGGAACTTCTCACAGAACGATTTTAATGATTCAAAAACTTTACTGCAGAGTTTTAGTGGATTGTAGATAATGAGATGGTTGACTTTGGGGATGTGGGATGATTCTACGCTCTCATCTTTTTGTTGCTTCACTCGCGAGATGAGTGGCACTGTTATCAAGGGGCTCCACATTCTTTAGACATACTGTACATGCACAAGCTTCTCTGCGAGGCCTGGTGATATTCATTTTGAAAGATGTCGTCATATGGTCAGAACAATAGCAGTAACTGACCATCACTTACACATCTCAAACGGTACTCTCCTCTTCTGTCATTCCTTATCAATGTTGTGCTGTCTCAATGCATTTGGATTTTGAGAAAAGAACTGCGAGGTCCTTCATGATACAAAGGTTATGAAACAGTGTTTCCTTCAGTACAAGAAGAACTTCCTTCACTTCTTGTTGTGACTTCTTGATTTAAGTCATCTTGTAGAAAGAACTACATACTGCCCAGTTGTGAAAGTTTGATATTTTCTTTTGCCAATTTTATGTCAGGGCATTGGTTGGCCATAAGTTTATTCAATTTACTTCAAGAGGTCAGCTTCCTTTGAAGACAAGTATGTCATGAATGAATTAAATGTTTTCCTTTCATTTCAAACCTTTTCCTGCTCTGAAATTCTGATCATATGCAGATTGACTGAAATAGCATTCTGCTATCAGTTTTTAAGCAACTGTACCTGTTTTGGAAAGCTATCTATAAAGAGGAGGGTGGGAGTGGGGCTGGATCAAAGGCAGAAAAAAGCCAAAGCAATTTCCAAAACCTCTGGCTAAATTCAAGATTCGTTTGGGGGTCTCTATTCAGCAGGAATGAAAAGGCTAATCATTTATTTGGTGTTAATTACATTTACATTTAGTCATTTAGCAGACGCTCTTATCCAAAGCGACTTACAGTAAGTACAGGGACTTTCCCCCCGAGGCAAGTAGGGTGAAGTCCCTTGCCCAGGGTCACAACGTCATTTTGCATGGCTGCACTCGAACCGGCAATCTTATGATTGGTAGCCCGATTCCCTAGCCGCTCAGCCATCTGACCCCCTGTTAATTACTATATTACAATGTATTTTTATAGCATACTAGTACTAGTAGCATTCTGAAATATGTACATGCTTAAATAGAGTAAAATAGAGTACCTGCTTAGAAATAAAGAATTTGAAAAACAAAGACTATCGTTTGAAGACATCAGGCACAGATAAGCAACCTTCTAATACCCACCACACACAGCCAATCCACTTTGACATGTATCCAAGATGCTGGGATGGTACCACGGGGGGAAACTATAAAGTCTTGCCCAGCGCTGTTCAACCACAGGCATTGATACACACTAGGCACCATATAGCACAAGTATATAACCTATATATGCAGTATGTATGAAACAGGGGACAGTTTACTCAATATATGTACCTGTGAAGATTCAGTGAGTATCTAGCACATGAATGTTTAACCAATGATATAAATGTTGAAATATGCTCTCAGGCGAAACATCTGCCGTGCATTTTTGTCTCACTGGGAAACAGCCAATTAGCTGACATTTCTCCAAAAACATTTTTAACATAGAATTACAAATGCCTAACGCTTAAGTAGGCCCTTCCAGGCAAGAGTGTATGGCTGCAGCCTCCAGCCTCCCGTCTCATGCCCTCCCGTCTCATGCCCTCCCGTCTCATGCCCTCCCGTCTCATGCCTCTACTTTTCGAAATAAAAGCTTGTCTGGTCCGCTATTTCTCCTTCCTCATTTGGTGTACGTTTTTTTTGCTAGACTACAAACTAAAATCTATTCTACGGCTGCAGCCTAGGAGGCCCGGTTGAGTTTAGGCGTCACAACGACGGTTGAAGTTAGGATTAGTTTAAGGCCAGACGTACGTCTCGAGGTTAAGGTTGGGCACAACCACGACGGTTGGGGGACAATGATGGTCGGTACAAGCATTTTGTCACCTGGGGTGTGTTCTTTATTTTTAAGACACTGATTTGTACCTTAAGGAAAATCACAAAAAGAAACCATCAAAGTCTGCGACCATAAATTGCTCTAGGCAACGTTAGCTAATATTCGCTAACAAATGTCAACATAAAACGCTGATGCAGTTTTAAATGAAGGTCATCGCAGGTTTCATCAAATATTCGTTAACATCAGGGACAGAACAATAACATCCAGAAATCAGCAAATAATATATTGATAACATATATTATTTTATCAATAATATTTCAATTTATTGCAACAAACGTGCTCATTAGGCTACCTTTAACTCGATCCGTAAAATTATTCGCGATTTCGTATTTTTGACCCTCTGAATTTACCGTTGGACAGCTTGGGCATGAGACGGGAGGGCATGAGACGGGAGGGCATGCGACGGGAGGGCATGAGGCGGGAGGCTGCAGGCTGCAGCCATACCCATCTCCTTCCAGGCCCTTACAAACATCAACGTTGTGTGTAAGAAATGTGGTATTGGCGAAACATTTTGATCAGGGTACAATTTTTTTTACCTTATAATGATGGCTTGGCTCAGTGGAGGCCCTGTGGGACTGTCAGAGACTTTGCTAATGACACATTTATTGAGAACCCCAAAACCGTGGCTTTCATGCATAGCGACCAAACATCAACTGGCTACCTCAGGGTAGAGAGCGGTAGGATACTGTAGGCCTACTCAGCAATGGCTACTGCCCCTAGTGGTCAGATGTAAGTATCCCACTCTACAACAACAATCAATTAGTAAACTTTACAAAGTAACATTTCTCGATCCGTTTGCCTTTCGAAACATGGCTTGTGTGTTGATACTGAAACATCAAGACTACTTTGAATCTTATATTGCATTAGGTGGTTCCCTGTGGGAGCTCATAAAATATCGAACCCAAAGGCATTGGATCAGTGAAGCTTGCTGTGGCAAAGTCTGTTTAATTGGTTTACCGTGCAGGGAGTCCCAGCCTCGAGCGGTTTTCTTGTTATTTAAGGTGTTGAGCTAAGGCCTCGCAACCAGCTGACGTCGGGCGACAGAAATCAGGCGATTCACATGTTGAGGGTACAAACATAAAACGATGAGGGTATAAAAACATAACGCATCTGATTTATCCAGATTACACATTGAAACACGTCAAAGCAGTCGGAAGCATTGAGAGAATGAAACACTGTCGAGAACATGAAAAAACTGGGGTTCCAGAGTTAAAATAGAGTATCTGGGCTATTCTCGGATTTTCTCGAGCAGGCTTGGAACTATTGCAGTGAAACCTACCATGTCAACAGTTGGGAGAATAGAGCAACCAAGTATAGGCATCATATATGATGGTTGAACGGCAGGGTAATTGTTTTTAAAGTAGGCTATCCTGTTGTTTATGCTGTTATAATTGCCAACTCAACTGAAAACTGGGGCTACCACTTGCAGCCTTCATCAAAAACCACAATTTCATAAATACAAAGGGAGAAATGAACAGAGACTTTGGGAATACGTCCAACATCTAATTAGACAGCCATTGTATGGATCAGCAAGGGAACATACTAATAACATACACGGATGATTCAGTGTCTCTACTGGGCATGCGATATGAAGAATCAATTAAAAGCTCTCTGCCAGCTGAATTTAATTAATTATAGCTTCAGTTAGGCTACTGTTACTGTTGCAACAACTGGATTCCACTTGAGGAAAAAATATCTCTTGTTATAATTAATTTTCAATGTAACATTTTGGAGGTCCGTGGACAGCATATTGAAGTGCAGTTTCATACCGCGAGACAGTCCACTCTTGTATCATAATAAGCATGCCTTGAGCTGTTTATTTAACAGAAATTAGGACAGTGTTTCTGCTCTTACCACCGCGATCGATTTCTTTTTAACAGATCTTTTTTTTTACGTGACCATAATTCCATTATCCAACTAATTCAATGTGGTTCTTAAAATGTTTATTTCTATTGGTTTGAATTGTGAATTATAACAATATAACAAAATATTTACATATTTTGTACATTAAAATGAAAGGAGAAAATACATGATATAAAAATATTGGCTTGTTTTGTATGTGGGCATGAGCATTACATTAAATTACCACTTCTGGTACACTTCTATTTTCAGTGAGAAACATCTTCATGGCATGTACAGTACATAACACATCATTTTACTGTTGCTGCATGCTTTGAACTGAGTATACATTACCCATAGTCCTTTATATAAATAGACATATACGTATAAATATATTAAATTACAACATCCAGTTCCTACACAACAAATTCTAACAAATCAACATATCACATGTGAGAATACATCTATTTCATATTATACACTGTACATCTTACTACACATTTACAATTATTGATAACTAAATATTGTATTGAATTACTTACAGTATCATTTTACATATTACACAATAACCATCCCAGAGGACATTACCACAATCCATAAATTGTTTAATAAACAGAGATAAAACATTTTTTTTTTTTAACATGAACATTAGTTTGAAAACAAGGTACATTATTCATCATGACACCAGAGGTACTTTGGCTGACACACGACATTAAAAGAGAAACCAGCCACCAAACTGTGAATTTTATCATCAATATCCCAAAAAGGTACAACATCCACATTGGAAAATATCACATCTCAAGAGTTTCTGAATCTGCAGAAACACACCTGCTCTGAGTATCCTGGTGGGTCTAGCACGTCCAACCCCCGAAGCTTACACGCAGGGTAGGACTTGACTTCCTTTGAGGAACAAAAGGGAGGTATAGCTACAAGTCTAACCATGTGAGCTGGAAAGCACAACAAGAGCATCACCATGACAGGACAGCTTAACACTTTGTCGCTTCTCCGGCCTTTACGCAACTCCCATCGTCTCTCCTGACTCTGCAGGTTAAAAAGCCAACCCTTATCCTCAGCAGAAATAGACATACTGCCACAGCGCTTTAGCAAAGACACAACTCTCCTAACAGAGCAAGTCTGACTCCTCATTAAGGAAGTGATGGCTTCAGTAAACCGTGTAGCCCCATGTGGGCATTCTGCTTAGCAAGGACGTGTCAGTCGTGTCCACGTCAGACGACAACATGCAGCCACGCATGTCGATGGAAACCCGTACATCATGTAGAGTTGTCCTATGCAATGGGAGAATCTGCTACTGTAGGTTGGGGGAAATGTCCAGTGTCAAAATAGCATCTAGCATCTACCAGTGTATCAGGAAATCCTGTCAATGCTGTGATTGTTGTGAAGTGTTATTGAAGACTAGTGAAATCCAGTGATAGAAAAAGTGAATCCTTTTGCTTGTAGCTTAAATGACCCAGATTGATGCACCTTGTGAAACCACAAACACTGCCTCTGAACAGTGTTCTGTACTGTACACTTCCTGTACAATATCCAATCATTGTAAGGCATTCTTATAGCGCTTGTCACACCCACAGATAGCTGGCACTCATTAGCATGACAGTCACGTAGGGTCCAGAGAGACAAAATGATGCAAAGTGACACAGATGTACAATCACAGTAGAAGAGACAGTCGTTTTGTTCTTATTCAATTACTTATGGCAAGGCATATCTTTAACATAAACTTGTTCCAATCTATGACTCACAATGAAAATTACACTTAACTGTTTATTACAAATATTTTTGTCTGCTGTGCTGTACCCAAACTTGACTGAGGGAATAAAAAAAGATTATTGATTTCTGGACAGTGGTTGAAGATTTTCAGTGCTTTGTGTCTTAGTATTGTGAGTTAAAGAGACTCTGTTCTGGGGTTCAATACAAAAAAAAAACCATTTACTAGTTTTTAAATCAATCTCTTATTAACTCCAACCACATGGTTTCAAAAACAACGTCCTTTAGACAAATCAGATTTCACAGCTATGTGCCACAACTTGAAAAATATTTGATCCCACTTTGTGCTGTCACACATCACTGTCACCCTTAAGACATCTTATGACAGATTTGGGGCTATCATAACTGGAGTGTTGAGAGCTAAGAAACGCACTGTCACACAAGTAGGGAATATAACACACAGCCAGATAGTTGACCTAGGAATGATCTGTTAAGGGAAAGCAGAGGGAGAGGGACCATAATAGATAAGATGCCATAACAGAACACACTTCTTAATAAGAATAGCTAATAAGAGCAGATCATTTACATATTTCACAGATTAATATCCTTCCAGACATAAACCAGATATAAACTCTTGTCCTGGATTGTGCTGGCTTTGTCCTCTGCTCTTGTGAATTTCAGTGGTCCTTCTAATGTCCTTCAGCCACGAGCCCAGGGAGAGCGTTCTAATCCCGTGTTTTCTTGGTATAAAATACCACATATTACTAGCCCGATTCCCTCACCGCTCAGCCACCTGACTCCACTCCATTCTATGTACTCCGACAAGAAGGGTTCTTAAGATGTTACACTGCCTGCACAGTCAAGTAACCAACCAGCAAGACTTTTACACAGAGAGAAGATACTCATTGGTTTAGTCTGGAATAGTATCTCTTAGCTCTCTTTAACAAGGAACTAGTGCTTTCACATTCTTGATGTCATTCATGTGTGTGCGTGTGCGTGCGTGTGTGAGGAGACAAGAGCGAGAGAGTGAACGTGAGATAGAGAGAGACTGTATATTAGCACGTGTGCTTGTCAGCATGTCTGTGTGCGCACGTCCTGCGTGTGCGTTCAGATGATGGAGGACTCGTCCTGGCAGTACGAGGAGGCGTGCTGTGTTTTAGGACTGGAACGCGTCAACATGGAGATCTGGGTGCTGAAGTTGGTGCCGTTGCTGCCCATGGAAGGATGCTGGTACTTGGTGTCCGAGGAGCTCATGTACCTCTGCAGGTGCCACCTTCTCCACTTCCTCTTGATCTCAGCCTGAACCTGGGACACGGAAAAAAGACTCTCTGATTCATCATCATCATCATCATCATCAAGGATGTTGTCTGTTGAGGCAGCCAGACATGTTTCTAATCCTATTTGCAAAGACATTGAAGTGCTTGTGTACAGTGTAGACATCTAATAAAGGTCAGGCAGCATGGAGATGCTGGGATCAGATCAAGCTTGGTTTAAAGTTTATTTAGTATCCTCAAGTTGTGTGAACCGAACAGGAAAGAACTCTCGATCTGACATAAACTTCCGCTGCAACTCTATACATGGTTTTCACGGTTTATTCATCTGTTGACGTAGAAATATTTTCAAGGACATACTGTACAAGTGCAGTCTTTTCAAGCTGTAGAACACGTGTTAGACCTTATATGTCCCCTGGAATTGAGTCATGATGAAGGAGCCATTATTTCAGGGTAACCTACACATCACCCGAACATTGACTGACATCTGTACAATATTGACCCTGTCTATACCATATTGCATACGCATATTAACTTGAGCTATGGTTACATAGATTCTTAGAATCTTTTCAGGTCTAACGGGTGACCTTGTACCTTTGAAACAAACCACAACAAATCATTGGCCATATAAAGGAATCTAGACTAACGACTGCACATTAATATTCAGCCAAGCACACACAACAACTAAGCATGGCATCTCTGTGATTTAATCTGGGGCAGCGCTGGGCACATAACTCCCATCCCCACAGGCAGACTCAGTAGGAATATCGGAGTAAAAGATGGACAAGGAGGAAGTGCTTTTTACTGGCCTCTCATTCTGCAGGGTGTGAGGGGGAAGTATGGTGTGGGGGACAACCACTGAAGGGGTGAGGAGGAAGGGCATTCACGTTGATGACTCATTCCATTAAGACCTCCTCCCCTCGTGCAATATTAGCAGTGTGTGTGTGTCTAGGACTCTGCCAAGGGGTGGTCAGAGACAAACCGCAGGGTCCTGTCACCCAGAGTGATGGACACCAGCGTGCCCTGCATCCTCTCCCTGATGAGGGAGGTAAAGGGACCATGTGTTTCCAGACACAGTGTTGGGAGTCAGATGGCTGAGCGGTTAGGGAGTCGGGCTAGTAATCAGAAGGTTGCCGGATCGATACCCCGCCGTGCCAAATGACGTTGTGTCCTTGGGCAAGGCACTTCACCCTACTTGCTTTGGGGGGAATGTCCCTGTACTTACTGTAAGTCGCTCTGGATAAGAGCGTCTGCTAAATGACTAAATGTTGGGGGCAGTGCTGATGTAGCGCTGATAGGGCCTACCTCTCCGTTAAGGAAGCAGTATAAGACGGCCACCACGCAGCCCTGGAGACAGACGGAGAGAGATGGGCATTAGGGTTTTTGGCGTTATACTGCAAGAAGAAAATGAAGCTTTCACTTGACTAATTAGTCATTTTGGGAGGAAGGATGATAGGAACAATGGGCTGGAGGAGACTGGTTTCCCAGGCTCTGTGTTGTTGGCAGCTAAGCCAGTGGGCCAGTCTGGCTGATTCCCCAATCATTTCTCATTACGTGATGGACCGAAATAACATCAGGGTCTAAAACAGTAACACAGGGGCTATATTAGCCAGGAAAATGTGCCGGGAGTCCTGCCATGGCGATTAGAGTACTGATATATAGAAACACTCCAACAGCACTGTTGCTGACAGTGAGCAGAAAACTGGAGATATCAACCAGGATCTAACCCTCTTACAACTTGTCTAAACAAATTGATCAACACATGAACAAAGTAATTTGTTTCAGTTAATACACTTCCACCAAGATAAATTACTACATTTGATGGAGAAAAAAAACACTAGGTAAACTTGAAAAAAATACTAATAATAAAACACAAGTAGTGGAGGAAACAGTTAATTCAACTTCAAAACGTTGTGTTGAATACTTTGACACTGAAGAAACTTATCTCTCACACACAGTACCTGGAAAGATCCTAGTATCAGGTCGAACACCAGGCGCAGCTCAGTCTTCACCTGCTCTGGGATGAAGGCAAACACGATGAAATTGATCCCAAATAGGGGAATCAACAGAAGAGTTGATTTAGCCAACCGCCTGCGCAAGGGAATGACAAAAAAAGATCAGTAAATTATTATATACGAGGCTCTTTCTCTGCACTTAACATTCCATCCAAACTTCCAAGACTAACCCTAACCCTAACCCAAAGGAAGGGTTTTCCAGGTAAAGTCAAACCATTAAGAGAGTATGACAGAAAACAAACCAAAAACCTGATGCTGAACCAGCATAACTGTGTTACTATCACCTCCATTACAGGGAGGCACTTACAGACCCATAGCACAAAATTAAAGCCTAATATAAAGTCAGTCACCGCCCGAGGTTTCTATGCGATGTGATTTAGCGTGGCGAGTTGCCTATCCGTGGCCTGAAAGGTTCTGTCACTGCAGCCGTATTTGCTCTGAGGATAAAAGCCCACCCTCGAGTGTGGTTGGAGGTTGGCACATTTAACATGGTAGAGAAAATTCCAAGTAATGTTAGATTTGGTTTAAATGGTGCCCCAGAGGTCCAGGTCTGTTGCTCAGACTCAGCCTGCTATGTGATTGGACTGACAATCATTTAGCTTCAATAGTATGCTGAGAACACAAAAAACCCACAAGCAAAAACAAAAAAACGAACAGAAATGAAAGGCACCAACAATCTCCCGGCTCAGTTTCTGATGTACTCACGAGTACTGGTTAGACTCGTTCCTTCCAATGTCTGGGCAGTTAATCTTCTGGCGAAGTATCCGGATGATGCAGATGAAGAGAATGAAGTTCATCTACGGGCAGAAGAGCCAGTGTGTAAGCCTTAAACTGAGTGAGCTCTAAATATTTTCAACGTTATTTTTTCGAAACGGCAGCTGGCTAGCTTAGTTAGCTTCCGGGCAAAGTTACCTAGCATGCTAGTGTTACTTGTTGGCCTTCTCATTAGCACGTTTTGAAGGCATACTAAGGCATTTCTCGCATAGTTTTTGTCTATCTGAAAATATTCAATTGAAACAGTTCAAAATCACATATTTGGGAAGTTAAGCTGTGGGACCCACATTTGAACGATCACATATTTGTGACGCTATTCATTAACGGGTTAAGCATGTTTTTGGGATAGAAACATGTTTCAAGAAAGATTTTCATTACTTAAGTTATATGAATTGACAAATTGTTTAATTTGACACTGAACTAGCCTGAATTACTGTAGTAGAACTTACTACCTGCCATAGCAATATGAGTTCATACATTTAGTTTATACTTTATAATTCTACTGCTGCACAGCTGTGTGGCTGCTTCAACAGCTCTTCAGCCCCCTTAGCCAGGCCCAATAGAGAACCTGGGACTTGGTAATCCCAGCTCATCTCTAAACTCTGTAGTTACCCCAAAGGCAGCAGCCAGCAAATAGGGATGTAACAACACTGAAAGAAAACCTCAGTGCTTTGTCGACATTTTGCAGCCCTGTCGGTGCCAAGGAAATAACAGTACACATCAATAATGGAGTGCTGGACGACACTTTTTCTCTGATAGGTCGTTGCTAAACAACGACTTCAGAGAAATGCTACCAATTTTCATTACAAATATAAAAGCGCCAAGCTTAAGAAGACAGTTCATTCACAGTAGGTGCAGGCCTAGGAAACCTTCATCTTCAACGCCTGAGGTCTCTTGTTTTCATTCTTGTTTCATACTCCACCAACACCTCTTATGCTTCTTTGTCCTCTCTCCCTCTCTCTCTGTCACATCTGACAACGCATATCGCTCGGTGACTTTCTCTGTCAGTGTGTCTGAATGTAAAAGCCTCCTGATGTGTGAGCCTGAGTGAAAGTGTGCGTCACACCTTCAGCTTTATTGATATTTTGTGCCTGATCTGTGCCACCGAGAGCACAATTCATCTTGCTCACATGTGGGAGGGAGACAGAGAGAGGCGACTGTCTGCACGACAACAAAGACATTTCTAAGGTGTTACACAAAAAACCACAACCTCCCACGATCTCCTGGGGTTTGAATCTACAAACATACACCAAGGGGCACAAAGATCTATTATTAAGAAAACATTTTAATCTCTGTGTTATGATAAAACGGATTTTAATGTTTAAAAGCTTCAACTATCAGAGACTATCAGAGACTATCAACTATCCTATCAAAACGAGATGAAAATAACACAGTCAGCCAGTGATGAACCTGACAAGTTATGAGTCGTGACCGTAGAATCTACAGCGTCGATTATAATACATAGGTATCATCCATTCTTACTCTGATCAAACGCTAACATTAGGAAGAGCTCTTGTGTGTGGGTTCACTAGGATGGATGTCGCTGTAACCTACAGCAGGTTCCAGGGTAACACAGAGTTCAATCATCCACCAAGTGAAGATAACTGACACCTGGCTGTGATAGCCTGTTTCACCTGACAGCCAACTACCGAGAGAAAAAAAAATCATTTTGATAGATAGATTGTAGTGAGCTCTGCTTTCCTTTTGGGAAATTTCAATTTCAAATCACACTGTGTCAATCTATCACTGCCTATCAAAATACTGAAGTCATGAAATTTGAATCATACTTTGCTTATTCTAGGGCCAGAAACTTACCAGAATTGATGCCAGTATGGGCGTTTTAATGATCCACCAGAACATATCGGTATTCTCAATGATATCCCAGCACCTGCCAAGGAGAATCAATCACGATTAGAATGCATTAGACTTGCAAAGTCTGCTGTACTCATAGAAGGGTTTTTCCTTACCCGACATCATTATAGTAAGCTTTGGCAAAGCTCCAAGCCGTGATAAAAAGCATTGGTCCTCCTGCAGACAAGGGGGTAAAAATATAGAGGTTAATAAAAACACAGAATGCCCACCACAGACCATCACGTTTCTGTCAGTACTTACCCCAGCCAATCAGAATGTAGCACCAGAAGTACTTCCTCTCTGAGAAGAAAGACACAGCCAATAGGGCGTGGAGATAAAGGCCCTCAACCAGGAGCCAGAAAAAGCTGGCCATGATGCAGTACTGGAAGAAGACTATCACCGCCTTGCAGCCCATCTGACAAAATAGGACACAAAAACAAAATTTCCTCTGGGTGTACAGGAAAATGGATATGTCACAACGGATTCTGAAGAGTACAATGTGTCCCTGTTGTATTATGTTCAAACATTGCATATCGCTGTCAAAGTCACTCCCATTTGTGGCTTATGACAGGAAGGATGAAGTTGTTAATTGCACAAAGAACGGTTTAAAAACGGTCGCAATTATTTGTTATACTCCAGACAAATACAGAGTGAAATGAACACACGTTTCACATCACCCAGGAAAAATGAGCAAGGGCATTTCTTTGGTTTGGTGACAAGGCTCAGCAGGGTTTTGTGTAGAGGTTTTAATAATGTCTTTGCCTTGTCTTATCCCAATGTGAGTCAGCATTAATTACAATATTATTAGCTGATAAGAGAGCACTCAATTTTACATGGTCAAAAAGCAATTATGTGAACTGTCTGCAAGTAATAGCTTCATAATTGCCAACATCATTTTCAAACATATTAGCTTTCCTAGATGACGAGGATTTCATATTTAAGGCAAATGCATTCTTTTTATGTTGAATGTCATGGATAAATGTTCAAGGCCATGCGTAAACAGACCCTCCAATAGACAGAGACATGACAGCAAAGGCTGGTATTGCAAGACCATATCACAAACATCGCTTCAGTGAATCTGCGTATGACAAGTGACTGTGATGTTGAGTAACAGCACAGAGAGGGCTCTGTCAGTGTCTCCGTCCTGTGGAGGACGGGGGGGGGACGGGGGTGGAGACAGCCATGCAGGATAACATGATCATGTCAGTTCTGGGTGGCTTGGTTGAGAACACTCCAGTACTTCTTTATATCCATTTAATTCACTCCCTGTTTTTGCATTTCATCCAAATCCACTTGCTCTGCTCCCACAGAGGAAACAGTGGAGATGCTGATGAAGCCCTCTAACCCAGCATGATGTAGCCCTCTAACCTGCTGCCACGGACATGGGATAATGGACAGCGGTCTGTTTATTTCTCATATAGTTCTTTCCTAGAAAGATAAAGCAGATAAAACTCGTTTTCACAGAGCCTGGGACGCTGAGGGACACGCTCCTGGGCTGTCGTGGACAGTGTCACAGATTATAAATAGCTCGATGCACGGCTTCCGTTTGCCTTCAATACCTCCCAGGCTGTGATGATGGACTCTCAGGCAGCAGCAGCAGTCTGGGAATATGCTGCTCAGCTGCTCTGCTCCACCAACCAGGGACGAGCGAGCCATGAAGATGATGAGGATGAACAGAGAGAGATGGAGAGAGAGAGAGAGCGTGAGTGAGTGAGTGAGTGAAAGAGCAAGAAAGAAAGGCGGGAAGAAAGGCAGACACGGCAGAAAAGGATAAAGGGAATGCAGGGCATGAAAGGGCCAGAGAGTGAGTGGGAACCAACCCTTTGTAAAAAGAGGGGCAGAAGTGGAGGGAGAGGTGGAGAGAGAGGGAGACGTGGAGAGAGAGGGAGTAACAGGAGTACAAGGTGATGACAGGAGAAGCATCAGAAGAGAAGAGGAAAAGATAGTGATGTAAGGAAGGACTACAACCAAGTAACATTTTCAAAGACTCAGTTCCAGTCACTCAGACTGGAGCAGACCCCACCACCACTACCAAACAAAACAGTGCCACTGAAGACGTGACATTATGGTGGAAATGCCATCTACCCCAGTCTCCCCTCTCCTTCGAGCGCTGAATCATTGATGGACTTGAAAGATTTCACATCCAATATTAACAGCACAGCAAAGTCTGCAAGGAAGGTTCTCCTCTTTTCTCTTAAAAAAACATTCTCTGAATGAATATCATGTCCTCACCATCTCATCACCCTGCCACTTGTAAGGTCAAACAATTCCAAAAGAGTTAAATATCCACTAAAGTCAGACATTTCATGTCCTCGGGTGTCACAGCTCTATCGTTAGCCTACACGGACTTACAGTTAAGATTGACAAATTACACCAAGTATTCTTCCAATCCACCCTTTAAGACATAAACCCTGTGAGATTCATGTGCAATACAGCATGATGCTCAACAAACGTTGAGGTTTTAGAGATTTTAGTGGAGAAATCAATTTCTGCTCTGCCATATGAGGGACTAAAATACGCCTGGATGGTCAGACCGGATATTCTTGCAGTTCCAATCCGTAAAAATCATCATAAATTGCTAGCCAAAGCTTTACCTGACACAAAATCCTTGAAGCCATCGCCGCTGTCAAAGAAATCGATTAAAGGTTTTTGGAGGGGGTTTAGAATCAGGGTTAGTAATGCACACAAACACATGCAACCCACTTCGGCTGAGCCATATGTGTTCCTGACAGCTGCATTAACAGCTGCCTCTTCTCAGCAAACATAGGAACGCACACACACCATACAGACACACACAAACACACCATTCAGACACAACCACACAGACATACACCAGGCAAAGAATGTACGAAATACTAAGTGCAGATGAACTCAGGACACTTCTGTTGGCACGGCAACTCACAAAAACATCAACATTCTCCTTACAGCCCCAATCCTGACCTTCAACCTTCTGAACTGGATATTAATGTGTCAGTGATGGAGTGTTTGAACACTGCAGGGATGTTGAAAGAGCTGTAAGGGGAGAGGGAGTGTGTTTATCTACATTTTGTTCTCCTGTGTTCCATAGTGACCTTAGCCTTTAAATGTAACATATAATAAAGTGACCTAGAAGTTAGCAGATCATACTATTCTAACAATAATTACTTCACATTAGCTTCACCAGATTGTGAGTGTTTTTTCTAAAAAGCCTGGCACAAATAATTAGACAGTGACCAAAGACCAACCAATGCTGCAAACCGATCTTAAAAGGACTCCCCAAAATACAACATACAAAATTGGAATCCTGTCTGATATGAAAGTGCTGGGGAAACACTGATGGGAGGTGCCAGAATAAGAGGTTTTATACAGGACTTCCAAGGATCTGATTAAGCACTCTAATGGGGGTAGTTACTCAGACGACCCTGTGTGTGTGTTAAGTGGAGGACTGGGGCCTTGTTGTGCACTGCTACGCTCTTGTGATTTAACTCTACATCAAACTCATCCTCCAACTGGGTAATCCTTTCACCCTCTCCACGTCCAAAAAGACAGGCGCACACACTTCAGAAATCCCAAAAACACAGACTCATGAATCAACAAACACACACACACGCACACACTTACAGATCCAGGGGAACAGTTGTCGACCTCTCCGACTTCATAGAGGACAACGTCCTTGATGAAAACAGCGATGGCTTTCAGTATGAACGACACGAAAAGATGCATGTGGATGTAGTTCCTGGTGCAGTGGAGTTTCCTGGGAGACACGCACAACACAAAAACACCACATAGATTGTGTTTACACACAACACTGCTTGATGAAAGGATTTTCACACTAATCATCCTCTGCCCTTGGCGTTAATGAGCACTAAGTGGACACTAATCGCAGCGTGAATCAAGGCCTAATTGAACCCTTTGCTCCCTTTGTCCCATTATAGATGGACAAGGAGCCCCAAGCATTATCACACCCCAACAGAAAAATTACAATAAGGTCAAGAATTTCAACAAGGCTAATCTAAAACTATTCTAAATATTCCAACGTGGAGTGAAATTTCATTTTTTTGATATGTTTTTAACATCCTGACTGGATTTTCTTAAGACTGTTTAAACGCTTAGTGCTTTGTACAGTATAGTCGTTACTTCAGTGATAAGGCAGCCTGGCATCTACATATATATACACAAGTTTCAGGTCAGGTTACATCATACGTTCCATTACCAACATCCTCATCCTGTGTATTCAAGAGGCCTCTAGCTTTCTGAAGTGTTCAGCTTTATAGAGCGCCACATGTTTACTCAGTGTGTGTAAATGTGTGTGTGTGCGTATGGGTATGTGCATAGGTGTTTGTTTCGCAATGGAGGGGTGTAAACGCACAGTTTGATGCTTGAGTTGTTTGAACACTAGTTTTATGGGCAGAGCAGGATATACAAGCCTGGCTGTCAGTCAGGACTGAGTATGTGGCCTTTGCTCAACCATAAGTGATTACTGTGCCTGACATCAGCGATATAGGCAGCCAAGGGTAAACTACTTTGTCCTATTAAGTCAACACTACTTCAAAGTTTTAGACCTTCAGATATTTTTTTTCCCATATCACTTAAAATGTGAAAAGCTTCCCCAGGTTTAGTTAAAGCATCCATCTATTTTAAGTATGGGACTCTAAAGTGGACATTGCATAAGGGCTGTCTGGGACCGATGTCACTCTGACACCATTCTGTCCAGGACAGCCTGGTGCTTAAGTTTTTGTTCATTTAAATACACAAAACCTCCAGCAGAAATAAAACGACATAGACAGCACATGTCAGACCATGAAAGAGTATCAAAAGGCTGAATGTTTAGTTAATCCACTGTATAGCAGAAAAATATTAGTATGGATGGTGTTCGACTCAATAAGTTTTGCTTTTGTTTTAAAGGGTTGTCTTACTGAAAGCTGAATCCTACTTGACTCATCACTTGTGTCATCATTACACCTTCCAGAGCCCCTATGGTAAAGTGTTTAATAAACAATGCTTGGTGTGTACTAATAACTTTACAGTTTCCCCTGTGCTCCTGGTTGTCCATAGTATGTCCTGGCTGAAGCAGGGCTTGAGTGTCTCAAGAAAGGGAAGGGAACCTGACATCACAAACCCACAAAGATTTCTTGCTGACTCACACATACAGTGAGGACATAACCATGACTATAAATGTGAGGACCAAATGGACTCAATTGGCTGTGGCATTTTAGCATGTATAAACACATTTAAGGACCTTCAAAGACCTTTAAGGATTGTCAAAGTCAAAGCATGAAACATCTTTGATTAAATATTTAAACTGCTGTTCCATGTACTTTTCCTCAAGGGTTTATAAAAGAGTTTGGAACATTTTACAGTCAAATATTAACATATTAAGCACATGATAAATGATGGTTTAAACTATGAAGACAGAACAGGTCTGGTCTATAGAAGATTATTACTTAAAGCCACATAGGATGGCAGTTCATTGCTATTTGGTGTGAACCACCTGAGTCAATTTTCAATCGGCTGGGATTGGAAGTCTTCCAAAGCAGTCATCCTTGATATTAGAATGTAATTATTTTTGTCTTCAATAAATCATGTAGGTGTCAAGCGAGTGCAATATCTGTTCATTTAGTCAGACCTCCAGGATAAGAAAAAAGAAAAGAAAAAAAAAAAAAAAAAAACCATCTGAATGAATTTAAAGAGCCCTCTTTAAAAAACGGAAGTGCATATCGTTGGTAATGAAAGACTAATATTAAACATTTAGATAAATGCATGGCCACTTCAGATGACCCAGTCAAGAATAATAAAGTCAAAAATAAATAATTGTGTAACTCACAGTCACACACACTACCATTATGTGATGTATTATAACACAGACTTATCCAATAGGGCAGGGGTGGACATCCCTGGTCCTCGAGAGCCGCTGTCTTGCATGTTTTAGATGTTTCCCTGCTCCAGCACACTTTGAATCAGATGAATTACAAGCGAGCTATCCCTGTTCCAATATCTGGAGACACGTCTTATCTGTAAATAAGCTCTTCTTCTCATATCAACTAGCTTTGTCTTTGAAGAGAACAACAGGCTGGGCTAAGATTGCTCTCCCCAAGGACACCCCAGGTTGTCTACAGCTGTCTCCATTACATGCTGAGGCAGCCGTTAAATAAGTTGTTCAATCCTATTAATTCAGTAAAATAAATCCTGTTTGAAGTGAAGCATCAATGAAGCCTAAAGGACAGAGAGGGGAGAGGTGCTCCAGCCAGCCCTGGGCTATTCATTAAGGTTTTAGCAGGGACTAAATAAGATCACTGGTGTTTTTCTGAAAGATGGCTTTGATGGTAACTGATAGTTGGATCTTTTTAACCTATGTTTATAAAGAAAATAATCGTGTTCTTTTCAAATGGATGTCCTAGCACTAGGAGGTATGACAGACTTACCTGAATATACACAGTATGATGATGGCTGCGATGAGGGAGATTAAAGAAACACTGTGGCCAATAGTATAACCAATCTTCACTTGCGAGAAAAATTTTCCCTGCGGAAAAAAACAACAGCAATAGATTATCCCACTACCGTAACATTTTATGAACAACTCAAGGATTTTAAATATAGAAATCACATTGGCTTTGTGAATTGGATTAGTAGTTGCATGATATAACCTGAAATAAAAAACATGTTACATTAAGTGTGCCTTCAAACAAAAAACAAAAGAAACTACAATGAAATCATGATTTTTTGAAGCCTGTTTTAACACAAGTGCGGATCAATTGTTATAGGTCACACACCCTAATTAGATGGTATTGATCTTTGTCTCAAAGCAAAAAGACTAAGAGGAGGAGGTCAAAACAAGGTCGTTCAGAAGAAGATCGGGAATATGCATGAATCTATGTCCAGTATTGTTTTGCAGCTGGATCTCTTTCAGGGCCACAGAGGGACACGGGATTGGCATCAGACCACAGCAGCACGATTCCCAGTTTTTCTCTTGACGGATCAGAGGAGTGCATGTACATGAATCACAACAGGGTCGATCTTTGCGTTTATTGACCTTCAAAGGATTTACCATGAACGTACGGCTGAACAATAGTTGTCTTTCTCAAAGTTCTTCCATTTCTGCAAGGCTGAATGCCTTCAGGCGGTTTTCATCGCTGGCCTTCAAACAACTAGCCTTCTCCCGTAGCTCAGAACCTGTCAACCCATTCACTTTAACTAACATAGTTTTTTCCCTCCGGAACCTTCTTATTTTATCACCATCTATGCCTTCGGACATTTGGGAGTAATAAAATGCTTTAACGCTGGGTAACGTTAATCCTTATGGGTAGTTCAAGTCTAACCTTCTATTACCTGATTAATACATCACATTTGAATTTCCCTTTGTTATTTGTACATTACCATTATTCTTTGATATGGACTATTGTATTGCATTGTCTTGTAGGTATTCCTTAATTTCCCCAATGTGTGTTCCCCATGTTCTGTGCTTAGACTAGGACCATCAGGACCAAGTATAACATGAGAACTGACTTTGTGTTCATCCACCTGCTTCATCAGCTGATGTTTCTTATCAATGTGTTCTTTTCTGGATTCACTATAAACATGAGCTCTCTGACTTTCTTTTCATCGTTCCTCTTACTGTGATCTATTCCTGAGTCCTACTTCTTGTTTCAAGTTACTCTCTCTCTCTCTATCTCTCTCTGTCTCTCTCTCTCTATGTCTCTCTCTCTATGTCTCTATCTCTATGTCACTCTCTATGTCTCTCTCTCTCTCTCCACTCACCAGACTGACCTGTTTTACTTCCACCACGTTTCAGACGCTTGGATCAAGAGGAAGAGCAGTGCTATGTCTTCAACTTGAGGTGGTGTTGCACAGACTGGGAGGGAGAGTTTGACATCAAATTCCTTTTAAAAGTCCAGGAAGATCCCTCTGGACTCTGCCAGCAGGCATACCAATGAGGTGTTGTGGGTGACTTTGGGGATGAGAGTGCCCAACTGAGAAAGCTCTTACTGCCCCGTAGAGCTTGTTCAATCTTCAGCTAACTAGCCGTGTTGTAAACCGCCCCACAGATTAGCTGCCTCATACAGTATGCAAAGCCAGCATGCAAAGCCTTTCAAACATATACACACAAAACAACAAGCATGCATTAATTCATTGGGACAGGTCCCAAAAAAAGGAACTTAATGGCAAAGACCCACGGAGCGATGGAAACAGAGAATGATGAAAAGGAAACCCTGTCTTGCCCATTTGAATCAAAAGGGATTTGCTTTAGTTAACAAATGTGTGCTGACAGGCTGGTAGGCTTGGCATCTCAGGTCATTTAGAGGCTTTTTGATGCCCTTGTTGAACCCATGAATATTTCATCAGCACTTAATCACCTATAGCTGAAACAAAGTGAATTCCTTCTGTGTAAATATTCAGTACTTTGGCCTCTGGTTCAAATTCATGTTGACATCTGTAAAGAAGTCCATACCATCATTCTTGAAATAATTTCAGTTTTATAGTCATTCTATTTGCAAAGATTGTTACAATATACAAAATTCGTGTTCGGCCAATTACCTTCTGCACTGGCTTTAGAAGCAATTTTCTAAATGCCAGACATGAAAGTTAATAGAAACATAACATTCAGCCCTGTGACCTGAACAGTTGAATCATTAAGTCAACAATGGTATCTGAAACAAGAGGAAGTGTTTGGTTGTAAAAGGCTGAGAACAGAGGAAAAAGGCAGCCATATTGAAGGTCATTTTTACTCACATTGGACTTACCCAGTCCCATTGAAATCACCTACTGAGAAACAGAGATACCTTCTGTCTTTGCATACGGCTATCTCATTTCACTGACTAGGGAAATGGTCCCCTGTTGTACTTGTTTCTTGAAGAGACGTGTGTATCAGTACCCTGAGTCCGTCTGTGTAAAAGGAAGGCAGTGGAGGCAGTGGAGGCAGCGTACTCACGTCGTCGCCCGTGTTGTTCATGTTGTACCCACAGTTCAGAGCGATGTCGATGGGGTGCATCTCTGTCCAGCCATCTGTGGTGCAGGTCTTAGACAGATTCACTGGGGAAGACAGAGGGAGGAAAGTTGAGGGCCAGAGCTGCCTTTCACGCACTCCTCTCTTCAGGCCAAAACCCCGTCTCCATTCAGACCTCCAACAGTCAGATTGTCACTCCAGCTAAAGTTTGTATCTAAGTATACTGAGCGGTTACGGAATCAGGCTATTAATCAGAAGGTTGCCGGTTCGATTCCTGGCCGTGTCAAATGACATTGTGTCCATGGGCAAGGCACTTCACCCTACTTACCTCAGGGAGAATGTCCCTGTACTTACTATAAGTCGCTCTGGATAAGAGGGTCTACTAAATGAGTAAATGTAAATGTATCTTCCCATCAACTATACATGATGATGACTCTCCGCAATGATAATGACTCTCAATCAATTGTGCCTTCATAGACTTGTATAGACTCTCAACGTCCAGCAATAAAATCAATCACAGGTAACGCTGTTGATTCAATGAGGCTTATCTATTCTCTTGAATTCGCATAACCCCAGTGTAGTGAGTGCCATCAGCATAGCCAAGACCTGCGTCAGTAGTCGTCTGTGAGTCACGCTGCGATGTGGCCTGTGATTAAAGGCTGCTGTGTGTTGTAGGAAGGGAGGTTGGCATCTGTGAGGAACGCATGTCACAGTGAGGCTAATTAAAAGGGAGAGTTTTTATATAAAATGCATCAGAGGCATTTTCGTTAGGCGTGTTGTTTAGGTGCATTTCTCTCTGTCTAAACAGGTGCCTGGATGGAACTCAGCCATGAAGAGGCACTCACAATCACTCATAGAGCTTTAGACTGAAGGCCACTGTACAAAGCATCAATCAATGACAAACCCTGGCAGTACTTTTAGCCCCGCACTAAGAGATGGTAAGAATATTTACAATTCAATACTAACCAGCTGGTCGGTGCTTTTTATAGATCACCGATGGGTACATAAAGGACATGCATTTAGTTAAAGAAAAACATGCTTTTTTTTATTTGCAATTGTTGTGAAAAAAAAAACAATTTGTGAATTTGAAGTTATTGGAAGAGGTAAGTCTGTAAAACCTCTATTACTATATGGCTACTCACAGACCTTTAGATTAACCTGAAAATAAAGCGAAGTCTATTTCAGTAAAGTCTTCTGGCTCCAACACTATGGATGAAGGCAGAAGACAATAGTGTGAGTGTGTCTCAGGATAAAAGTTCTCTGCTCGAGGCTCATTACTAAACATGAGAAAGTTCCAGAGCCAATTACAGATGGAGAGATTCTCAGTTCTGTCCTCTAGTCACAGAACTCAAAGCTGTTCCCCTGTCCTCATGTATCATGCGGACGCAAAATCAGGCTCTTCGGCACATGCAGTGCTGTATGGAGGAGACGGAAGACATCAATTATAATACGAGTTCACTTAGAACGGGATGGGTGAAGCAAAGCATGAAGGAACAAAGAGCTATTGTCAGGATTGGAAACTTTGCTGCCTTGAATAAATCACTCTAATGAGGGGCAACTTTGAAAAACTTGGGTTGAAACCAAACTAAATGAGAAAATCCAGAATAATTTTTATTTTATTTTTTATTACAAATGTTTAATTACATCTCAAGTGTGGTTAGCTAATGATTTGTTTCTTCAAATGAACTGTAGAGAATCTGCAGTCAATTTAGCTATTTAGCACAGTCCCTTCATGTAAAATGACTCTCCAGGCACATTGTTGCATGTCTCTTGTAGCCAGCAAACCGCCCATCCCTAGTATTCCACCACATGCCTCTGGACACTCATGAAGCGCTGACTGCTGGACTGAATATAGACTCTGTAATCTGACAGTTAAATGATATATGAATAAAACAAGATCGATCTATGCATGCATAGTACAACTGACGGCAACATGAGAAAACCAGAAAAAAAGTGAGACAAAATCAGTTAGCAGTAATTCCCTGGGTTTCCCACTTCAGTGTGATAGATCACCTTCATGATGGACACCACAGGCAACATTGGTTGAAGAAAAGCAACTTTAAATCAACTTGTTTATTGGGACTAAAACTTGGCGCTAAAACTGGAGTGTCAAATAAATCAATGTTCACCTGGTGTTGTTTCCTGTGGTACATTTAGAGAACATGGTTCCTGTCAATATGCTCCAGGTGGCTTAACCAAAATACATCTAATTAAAACAAGTAACAGTTTCTGAGGATGCATGCAATCACACACAAACAGACACAGAAATACACCCCTATCTTGTTGTGCCGCCAAAAAAACGACAAAGATTTAATTGAATCTGACAAATAAATTGCCATCAAAACCAACCAAAGAAGGCTTAGAGATCCATCAATGATAACTAATAAACCGATAAACTGAACCGGTTGAAAGGGCGCTGACAGAAGAGTCATTTAGGACGACACAATCTGAGGGTATTTGGAGTCTGTCAAAAACCCCCAAATCCAATTTACTCTCTGTATATCCTACGGCAATATCATCACCCTGAAAAAGATGTCAGACATTAGCACTAGCATCCACCATGGACTGTAGTTGAAAATAGGCCTTAGCAACACAAGGCAGTAGTAAGAACCAAACCAAGAGTTCAATTCAGGAAGTCAAAGTCAAATCCCCTGATGCGTCAACAATTGTTTATAGTTAATAATTTATATAATTACTGTTTGGTAAACATTAGATTGTAAACATTAATAAAGAGATAAGCCTGTAGGATCTGACAGGCCTGTGCACCATATTTGCTTAATGCCTCTTGGTTTTGCTTATGACAGTGTTTGCTTTTAGACCAACAGGGCCCTCTTTGTCTCCAACCTTAGAACTACCTCATATACTTCCACATTTTTATGCAGAAGCACACACCTATTCCTCCTCAATAACTGCACCCTCCAAATCCATTTTTCTGGGTCAAACTAGCTGTCAAAATGCCACAGAGACCATTTGGAGCATAGCACCCTACTAATCCTAAACATTCAACAGCCCGTTATCAATCTTAATAGCATAATCTGTCCATTCTTATGCAGCTGTCGCATTTACTGAAAAATCTATAATAAATCTATAGGTGCCTGTTGTCAAGGCCTCCGGTTGCATAGCACACCAGAGCGTTAGCAGAGCCAGGAGCGTAGGTTGACTTTAATAAGCCCATACTTAGAACATTCTCCCAATTTTTTATATAAACAAACTGACAGAAATATAGCCTTCTAACTTGGCATGCACAGTAGGTTACACACAGCCCAGTATAAAGGTAGATAGTCAGACGCAAAGAGGCCAAAGTTCTGTTATCTTCAAATAAAATAAAATAGAAATGTATTTGTATAGCCCTTTTTACAAGACATGTAACATAGGGCTTCACATATGCCCACAGAACTGTCCCTCCTCAGCCAACCTAAATCTTATCTTCACTCCAACTCCTACTTCAGGACCTCCTACTGGTCTATCCATTACCAAATGACAGCAGATGGAGCAACATTTTCCAACCCAACTGACATCCACTTTTAGAAAAGAACCAAGTACAACAGTGTGCAGAGATGAGCGATTTCAACTGGCATCACAACAAGGATTCACCCACACTACATAGAGAAAGGCTACTGTTCAAACTACAAGCCCCGTTGCTGTCTCAACAAACCCACATCACACTCGCGACAGGACAAGCTGCAGCTTCTCCACGCCCGGCTCAAACATAGTCTGCCTAATGACGGGTCAGCCTGACATCCGAGAGCAAAAACCTTTGTAAAAGCAATAGAACAACCTTGTTTCTAGTGGCATGGTGGCATGCAGCCCTTTCATCATCTAGTCCTATTGATATGGAATAGTATTGGTTGACATGGTGTTTCTGTTCCTGGGGGGCTACACTACAGTAGGCACTGATGAAAGAAAGGTAAACCATGTTCCACTAGAATCCTGCGAGTCTCCTTGATTTAAATGACCGCTCATCCAACCTGTGACTCATTCTCTATTCCTCCTCTCTCAACCTGCGGCTGCGGTGAATCACCTACATTCTTGAACCTGGCAGCTCACCAATATCCTTTATATGGAAATGGCATATGTATGAAAGCTTAGTGATCTCCAAGGAAGCAGTGTGGCTCATTATTGAGTTTCAAAATGTCTGGAGGACCACTGGTGGAACAAGGTAATCTATCAAGAGAATCTAAGGGACATCTGGGTAAATACCAGTCCAGGAATATTCTTTAAAGTTTACTTTTTTTTCCTTGCGGCTCCACAAGTGATTTATTTTCTTGCTCAGGAAGATCAATATCTAAGATGGAGTCAGACACATAACAGCTAAAGATGCGTCTTCACTTCCCATTATTATAATAATTAATTTGCACACAAAAATTGGTGTAACTTGCCAGAAAATGTGATGGATGATCATTCCAATACAGGTTATACTATCTTAACTTTTAATGAGGTAAAAAAAAGAAAGTTTTGGGTCAGCAAGATGGTAGTCTTTTGTCGCACACAAGAAAAAATACTTCCCTTCAAGTGGCAAGAATACCTCACAAATGCAGGTCACGTAACAAGGGTGTGTGTGTGTGTGTGTGAGGTCTGAGCGTGGCCGTGTGTGGATGGGCGCTCCAGTGGTGTTGAACACGGCTCCTGAGCCTGAGCAGTCTGCAGTCTCCTGTCTGCCTCCCCCCTAGGGGGGCCGCTGCCATCGGCAACAGCACTAAGGTCGCTCCACCCGGTCGATCCAGCCACGGCACCGTGAAGTGTGAAAGAGAGAGGCCCTGAATTTGTTTCCAGTCAGCGTGGCTTGGCGTTTCTGAGAAGAGCGTTAAACTGGCTGCTGTTTGTGTCAGCAGGTTGGGGGGCCAGGCTAAACTTATCCTTAGCTGTGGCTGGCATTGTACATGTTTGCTGTCGTTTTAAACGGCAAATACAAAAGTTATTCCGTTTAAACCCAGGACGGTTAAGACAAGTACATTTCCTATTCGATTTCTTCGACCCTGGATTTGTTCAGACCTCTAAAAGGACATAAAACTTAACTGGACTAATAACCAAAATCCCATAGTTCCCATACCACTGTCGTTTCTACACAAATGGCGGACATTTTGTTGAGTTTACCAATTACACAAGGAACAATACTCCGCACCACTGCGTTCTGAGCGAGTCTGATGTCTGTCTGTATCAGTCAAGCTCTGAGGAATCACTTAGGAATAACTCCATCTACAAGATAGTGCTCTCCAGCCAAATACCTTAAAACGGTTAAACAGTCCTTCTGATTGATCACTTAAAAACAACCATTTCATTTCAACATCTAAGTGTGAGATTTTCCCACCTACCACCACAGTATCGAATGTGTGTCTGTCAATAATACACTGCCAGAACTGCGTTCCTGAGGGGGAGAATCCCCCAGACTGGAGTATCAGTCTTGCTGAATAGGAGTCAGAGGGAGTCAGATGGCTGAGTGGTGAGGGAGCATCTCTGTGATTTAATCTGGGGCAGCGCTGGGCACATAACTCCCATCCCCACAGGCAGACTCAGTAGGAATATCGGAGTAAAAGATGGACAAGGAGGAAGTGCTTTTTACTGGCCTCTCATTCTGCAGGGTGTGAGGGGGAAGTATGGTGTGGGGGACAACCACTGAAGGGGTGAGGAGGAAGGGCATTCACGTTGATGACTCATTCCATTAAGACCTCCTCCCCTCGTGCAATATTAGCAGTGTGTGTGTGTCTAGGACTCTGCCAAGGGGTGGTCAGAGACAAACCGCAGGGTCCTGTCACCCAGAGTGATGGACACCAGCGTGCCCTGCATCCTCTCCCTGATGAGGGAGGTAAAGGGACCATGTGTTTCCAGACACAGTGTTGGGAGTCAGATGGCTGAGCGGTTAGGGAGTCGGGCTAGTAATCAGAAGGTTGCCGGATCGATACCCCGCCGTGCCAAATGACGTTGTGTCCTTGGGCAAGGCACTTCACCCTACTTGCTTCGGGGGGAATGTCCCTGTACTTACTGTAAGTCGCTCTGGATAAGAGCGTCTGCTAAATGACTAAATGTAAATGTAACGCAAATGATTCGATATAGCAAAGCTTGAAGCCTCTATTTAACTCGTGCGAAATGTAAAAGATTGACGTGTAATTGTTTATGATCTACGATGGAGATCAGAATACTTTGCTGAGCCATCGTCTCATGAAAGGAGACTAAAAGCAAGTCGAAGGTGTGTCATGTTTCACAGACTACAGATAAAAACAAAGCTTACACACACTTAATATGATTTGGGTGCATCAATGGATGTTTATCTTACACTGATTGTGGCAGTAATTTCTCACTATTCTATTACCTCTCTCACTTCTTACTGCAGGGGGTTTTCGTGTGTTTGAATGCAGATTCATGTAGGAAATAAATTTCAATCTCAAGCGACATGATTCTCATTCAATTTCCAATCAACAGCATATGGGAAAGAGTGAAAAGCTAATTGTAAGTCTTTTGCTGCAAATATCCACGATTGAGGTGTCTGATTACTTTCTTTGCTCCAAAAATGTATCTTCATTCTATTAAATATATAAATTCATCAGGGAAAAACAATTGAACCAACAGTGTTCGACTACAAACAGACATGGAATACCATCTATTCATTTCAGTATGAGACAGCAAACTGTAGGTTTTTAGTTTTAGAGGAATATTTTAACTCATCGATGCTCTGGTCCACATATCGTGAGGAACTACCTCAGCCTTTGGCAGCTTTTAGACCGCCCACTCCCGTGAAAGCATCATTTAAACCCTTAAAACATGCAGAGTCCTATTTTAGCTTTTAGACCTGACACTTTGTCTCAACACAGCATCATGAGGGGTTTGGAATGCATTCCGGGCCCTCTTGATGCTTTCTTGTGAACCAAACACACCATTTAACTGGGATGTGATAATGACTATGAGTGCCATCTGGATACCTCCTCTGAGGTAGAGTTTCTGTGTTAGCATGCAGCTTAGCATACGTAGCTTAGCATACGTAGCTTAGCATACGCACACCTCATTATTGGGGCCACACTGTAGGGGGGATACTTAAATTATTTATAGTGTACTGCCTTGGCTTAATGTTTCTTGGATTTTGTGTTATCCATTTAAAATACATTTTCAACAAACTTTACAAACTACCTTGAAAACATCCAAACAGTGAAATGGATGAAAACTGTTTCAGATAGTTATAGTTACTTCATTTTTTAGGTACAGTGTATAAAACATGTTATTCACAAAATCAATCCTTTGGCTGTGAAATGCAACCCCTTTAATATGATTTATGGCACATATTCTGCCAAAACTAGACATTTAACGGACATGATCCTTGACACAGATTTTTCTTTATCTCTGGACTTAAAACATGACAATTTGTCTTTGATGCCAAGTTATACATAAATACACCAGCATTGAGACCAGATTATCTATGCAATGCAGGGCTGGTATGAGTAATCACAAGAGGATATACAATAAGCTCATCTTTCAATAATTCACAGAAAGTGCTGTTCCTAAACCAAGGAATCTCAGATGGCTAATCCATCTGTTATGCTACCAACAGAATGACACAGGGGTAAGTATCTTATATATTCCTATGACATAATATTTACCTTTATCTGTCTTTTACTCCATCAGAATGTTCCCCACCCCCCGCCTTTGAACAGTTTAGAGTGTGTATTGCTGGTATATTTCAACTAAAAAACACTATCTGTTTAAAATGACTATCTTTTCACTCTCTCTCTTTTCTCTCAGTGATAATAATGCCAACCAGCTACAGTTTTGATGGAAGTCTGTTCTGTTGTCTTCTGTCCTGAAGTGACCATAAAATGAATTTAAAGGCAAAATGCTGCCACCAAAACTACTACAGGACCTCAGATGCCTGCAGCCGTTGTCTATGATTGTTTTATGAAAGATTACACAGTTTTTCTTTTGTGAAACAGTTCTCTGTTTCTCAATGTTGAGAACTGAAAATACTCAAGGTGACAACATTTAAAATCACTTCACACCTAGACCTATATTTGATGCTGTGTCGATTTGTTACTTGTTTATCTTTAAGAGCCCAATACGACAACTTGCATCACGTTTACATACTTCTTTTGCCACCAAGCTACTTAAAGTTAGCCTACCTTAACCTACTTTAAGGGTTAATGGACTGTGTCAAGTGTTGAACAAAACATTTACCTTTACCTTTATGCTGATCACTAAAGTAACTGAAGTAAGTAGGGCAGAATATTGTGACCACCTCTCCAAACTTTGCTGATGGCCAACAGGCGATCGAGTCCCACATCCCTTGGCAACCTGCAAAGACAAAAAATCAATACAGTCATCAATAAAGGGGAGTTCAAATAGTAAAAGATTTTAACATGGCTGTTTTGCTAGCTGCCATTAAGAGGTATAACAAGTAGTTGTTATTTTTGTTCCACTTATTGGAAATACCAAGATTCACAGGTTTACACTTAACATCAAGATCAACATCCTGTTTTACAAATGATCATCAATCAGCCGGAGCAGACTCATGTCACGACCAGCACACATGGACATATTCTACCGATATCATTCAACACCAGCTCCAACAAGTACTGAAGTACTGTCTGTTTAGATGTCTCTTTGGAGGTATACACAATTCTTCCAGATGCAATCATAGGTGAGTTTCCTAGGTATGTAGTATGTGTCAATAAATGTCAAGTTGAATGATCCTTTTAAGTAGAGCACCTTACCTCTTTCAAAAACTCATTACCTGTCAAATAACATCTGTCCCACTTATGCATCTGACACAAAGTCATAAGTCTGAATGTTATTAAGTCAGAATGTTATGAAGCTATGAAGGTGTGCAGCATAGTATATTAACACACCTAAACCTATGCTATAAATCTGCTTCCTAATCCAAGACTGCATTTTTCTGTTTGTCAGGATTACAGCTTTTGGCCAACTAGGTCGTATCAATTAAAATGCTAATTTAAATGGTGCCAAAGGGAGAATGTTAAACAGTTTAATTAAGACAAGTTTATTTCAGGTATTTCAAGATGGAAATGTTGACTAAATGAATTGGCCTGCTTTAACACTTATAACACAAATAAATAAACAAGCAAAACAAGTAACAGTAAACATGTAAAAAAATCATCAAATTTAAAATAAGTTAGTTTCCTGATCTCCTGAACTTGGGAGGTCACTGAAAACTCGTCACAACTAAATTTAGAGCTAAGAATCCCCTTCATAGCTGAGATAGCCCAGTCTACCATACATTATAATTAACGCCGATATATGCAAGTCTGACATATGGAAATTTGGTCTACGCAGCATGAAGATTGAACTAAGAATTGAAAAATGATCTATGTGTTTATATCATGAGTCGTTTCATTGAATCTGGAGCAGTAGAGAATGGAATAGACCTAAGCAACCATCCCCAAACCCCCCACTCTCCCTACAAATGATTTACTCTACATCCAACCAATATCTTGCAAGACTTCACTGTTATCTTTCCTCTCACATTAAAACGCACGGCCTGTGAAATAATTTTTCCACTTCAAGACATAATAGGCTACATTGAGAGTGCGACATTTACATAACATTTTGTCAATTGGCACACATTAAAAAGAATGCCACCACTGTAAGCAAAATGCTATAAACAACATAGAAAGTTGTTATTTTCAACAACAAATTATTCACCAAAACAAAGACTCAAATGCTCCTATGGATTTCAGCTTTTTCTAGAGGACCATAGAAACCTGTACTGTGACAGTAGCCACACAATCCTTATCTCCTTAATCACCGTTATTTACATAAATCTGCAACTTTATCTACTTCCTCGACAGGAAAATTGGTAGACTGGAAAGGTCACATATCTTGTAATTGGATTTACATAGCCATGGAGCCATGTAATAGAGTATGTTTTTCACTAAGCTCAAAGACTTCTGTGGATGTCAGCTGCACATCAGATGAAATCTTCCTAATGTTTATGACTTCATAAAACTGACCATACACCGTGGGAAGCTGTTAAGATTGTACATGTCTGACGTTCTATGTCATTTAGAATGCTAATGTTTCTTTCAAAGCATGACACGCACGGCTACAAAAGGTCTAAAACTAAATACATGTTTACAAAGGGATGTACAGCAGAAGCCAAATGATTCACTTTTGTTGTGTGTATGTTTTATACAGCGTACATATTTTATGCACGTTTTCTAATCTTTCACTTTCTAGATTTTTTTTTAATGAAAGTTTTTGTTGATATACGTGACAACAATCATGTTCCCTGGGGAAATCAGTGGCGTGTTATAGATAGCATTGAGTTGCACGAAAGGGACAAAACAAGGAATTGAAATGGATGGCCTTCACTTCAAACGTGAGAGTAAACTGTCATTTGAATTAACCAGCCATGTTCACTGAGAGTTTTATAATTGGAGTTTCGCTCTGACAGTCCTAACAGACTTGAAAGAACTAGCCTACCTTTTCTTTCATTGGTTCAGTGTGACAGGACGGTCCAACAAGGACAACCTATTTCACACTTCACTGAGTCCAAACAGAAAAGCTCATGTATGATCACAGACCTGACGTGCCACAGAGGCAAAACATAAATACGAAGAGATTTCTAAAATACGTTAACTCCCAGAACAATCGCTTCCGAGCGATGAGACAAATTTTCTCAACAGTGGCGCCTTTGTTTACATACAGAACTGGGCTGGAAATCACCAGAACTAAACAACCGAGGTGTCCATGTGCAATAACAGTGACACGGAACGGGGATGCAATTTCAGATTGGTACGTTTGGGTCATAACACTGTTGGGGTCTTCATCCAGCATCATCTTGGTTTTCACACCTATTTTTCTGTAAATTGCCTTCTATGAATAAATACCATGAGAGAGGAAAGCAATGCATTGTGGGTGGAAAAACTGACCTTCCGTGACATTCCCTGCGGTTCTGTTCTCGCAGTGCTCTTTCTCCTGCTCAATCTCATTCACCAC
Source organism: Hypomesus transpacificus (assembly GCF_021917145.1). Lineage (NCBI taxonomy): Eukaryota > Metazoa > Chordata > Actinopteri > Osmeriformes > Osmeridae > Hypomesus > Hypomesus transpacificus. The sequence continues at coordinate 786,985 of NC_061067.1, forward strand.
ATCACACATCTGCATGGACGACACCTGAGGGACACACAGAACACAAGTTTGTTCATTTCGCAAAAAAACAAACACTGAACCAGACTGCCTTTGATGCAGTGCTCCCGTCAAGGTCTCCTGTGAGCTCATGTCAATCAGGAAGATTGGAAGTGTAGGGAAACGTAGCGGTTCTTATCAACTTTTTTTCGTATTTTTCACCCTTGTCATATTTTACCCTTACCAAACCAAAGTGTGTAAAAATGCATTCATTGTTATTTATGATGTAGGGTTTGTGTCAACGCAAAATCTGAAAGTCTGTCAACGTTTTCTCCCTTCAGGGTGAACATAAAAGTTCTGCAGGCGAGTTGAGACTGAACAGACCCTTACAGATTAGTGTCAACACACCATGTCTGACGCAAGAACTCCCCTGGCCCCCGACCCCCCAGCACTGACCCCGAATCCTCCACCTTGCTAATGGATGATATCATATTGATAAAAGTGGAAGTGAGGAGAGAGGTCCAGTGAGTAAGGGGCACGACTGTTCATCTGTGTCAAAAGCCGCTGACAAACTCGAGCTGACACTGGCTGGCGTAGTGCCGTGGGTCACTGAAGATGTGTAAGAGCGAAGCGGCTCGAGAAGGTCAGCGGAGAAGGGGTGGGTGGGCGGGCGAGAGAGAGAGAGAGATGGCACATGGTGGAGGAGAGGGTAAATAAGAGGGGAGGGAAGTAAAAAAGGGAAAAAGACAGAGGGAGAGAGAGAAAAAAGAGAGAGGAAGGGAGAAAGAGAAAGCAAAGAAAACACGGAATAAGTAAGATGCAGACGGGGGGGGGGGGGGGGGTAGGAGGGTGAGGAGGAGTCCCCCTCCTCCTGCTCTGGACAAGGGAAGGAGTTCTATGCAGACAGCAGCCACACAGACCTATCTGCTTATTCATGGCTTCCCAGACAGGATTACACAGGCAAGACAAGGCAGCTTCCCAGCACAGCCCACTGCGGTATCATGGACACAATATTAAACACAGGGGGTCAGGATTAGTGGCTTTAACATCACAACAACAAAGACAAACGCTTGTACCATAACACGTTTTTGAGGTGAGCTTGTTATCACATCCTCAAACCACATTTCATCACCCCCTATCCCCACAGGCGGTGGCCTCACGAACACACGCATGCCGTGGAGAGTGACGCATTCACGGGCACGAACCGTAGTGATCCTCATGAATGCATGGATGATACGCTGAGTTGGGATGTGTGGTTCCCAGGGCTTTTGTACCCTGAGTGGTCTACACAGATGTTGGGCTTCTGCCAGGATCATCAGGGTCCCTCCACTCAGCTCAGCTGACATCTCCAGGACATTAGCAGACCTCTCCCCGGGCAGCCGCAGTCTTAATGCCTTCAACAACCCCCGTACCAACAGCAAACTCAGAACTGCGTACTGATGACTGTCATCACTTCAGAATCAAGCTGGGAAGGATAGAGTGTTCTGCTACAGTGTAGAATCCCTACTGGTCCGAATGGAGGAGGGGTTCCGTGGGCATGTCTGTTTGCTGAATTTAACTACCGTTGATGAAGATATAGATTCAATTCATCAATAGATTTCGTACTGTAAGTGGTGTAAGATGACAAGCTTGCAGACACGGTGGACATACAGTGTAAACACGGAATTTGACAGCGGCTTCTGAGCTTTTGCTATTCCATCACAGACGTGTCACACCGCAATTTCTCTCTTTCATATTTACAAAGTCCAGAAAAATTACAACTTTGTATAGCCTCTCCATACACAAGCTGTCAAACCATAAGGAGGGAAGGTCACGCTGACTGCTCTAAAAGCCACCAGGATACCCAGCATTAGATGCAATCAAGATTATCAGGACACACAATTATACCCCCCCCCCAGCCTGTCCATCTCTCCCCGTGTCCTCTTCTCTTTCTCTCGCTCCCTCACTCTCGCTCTCTCTCGCCTGTCTCAAAACATGACCATCACTGTCATTATTCTTCCAGACAGTTCTCATTTAGCACAATAGATATATGTAGGTAAAATAGGTATTCAAAGAGCTCTCACTACAGAACGTTGCAAATATATTTGATTCAATGCCACAACATCAAAAGTATGTCGATACATACAAAGTGGTGTAGGTTTATGTACAAAGCTCACGTTTAGAGGCAAATAGAAAGTAACCAGCACAGCATACTAAGCCCCATGTTGTCTATCAGGAAGCGAAAGTATGAGGTTCTCCTAGACGTAGGACATAAGCTATCAGATGACTTTGCCAAAAGGTTGTTCTAACAAAAAAGATCGACTGGGCTGTGTGGCTAGTCCGTGGACAATCCCCCATCATCACGCAGCACAGCCGAGCAACAGACCACCAGGATGCCCCCTACAGAACACCCAGATACTTCCTGGTCTGTTTCCCATCTGTCAGGCCTTATCTGGGCCTAAATCATCATCCCCAAATCATCCTCACAGCTCTCGGTGGATGAGTGGCTATCGTACTCTCATCCACCCTGGAACATAGAAGCCTCTGCTATCTGAAATCTCAATCAACATAGAATTCCACACATTCTACCCCCCCCCCCCCCCCCCCCCCCCCCCCCCATCAACAGGTCCACAGCAATATCTACAGTAATAACATAGGACTGTGTAAAGAAGATCAACCAAGCAAACCTTTTTTTGACAACCCTGAAATTGATCGTATAGCAGTGAGAAGACATAGGCTGCTAAAGGGTGTGACTGGAGACGTGAGTTGAGGTGTCAATGGGAAGCCAACTTCTGCTTCTCTGTTTAACAACAAAACAATCACCTCTTTTTTTCTTTTTTTACAAAGTCAATATCAATGAGTAGTGTTCCACAGCACTTGAATTAGCACAATTCTTAAGTTCTTATTTAAGCTACAAGAAAAAAACATGGTTAGCATAGGTCAAAGCATATGCTTCTCAAAGACACTGGAGAGGGTTTCTGCTATTACTGGAACTAAATCAAACATATTAGGATATTAATGTAATCCTCTTTTAAATGTGTTGCAGGCGAACATGCCTGAGCTCCTGCATAACGATCTCTTATCTCTCCTGAGAAGAATATACCAATGCTATATCTTCAGGACAGCACTAATACTGGGTAAATACAGAAAGAATGTAGCCAGATTTCTTAATCAGGAGGAAAAACAGACAGGACAGCAGGCAACAAGCTGGGCCGTGGGATAGTATCGTCCAAGTGTACTTGACTGGATGGGGATTAATAGTTCATTTATCATACTATACAGATTTTAACCAGGCATATATGCAAAGCCAAGTCACAACAAAACTGAGTTTTTGGCTTAACACACGGTTATGATTGAAGAGGTGGATGAGACAGAGTAGCGTTTCCTGCTGTCTGGCTGTTTGTGTTGGAGAGAAGAGGATGATCTGGTTCGATTGCTTCCCGTCATCACGGCCTGTTAAAGTAAAGCATCAAGCATCGGAAAGCTACAAACTCTGAGCTAATTGTCACGTTAAACTGCTGCAGACAAAACTCAGCCCAGACACATTGCGGTGACGTGAAACACTTGCGCTGTAGTTTCTCAATGGCTTCCTCCAGGCTAACAGGATTAATTTATCTGTCTGCCTTTGGAGAGCGGAGGATGCACGCTAAGGCCGTAGCCATGGAGTCAACATTGGGGGGGACGAATTAGGTTTTTTTCGGACAGCGTGCGTGGTTGCGTGGTTGAATATTGGATGTCCCACCCCCCAATATGTATTATGATTACGGCTTTGATGCACGTGTATGTGTGCCAACTGCCAAGTTGACGGTTTGTTAGCACACATCTTATCACTTTGGTTGCCAGGTTGATGTTATTCCTAGACACGTGTTCTCTTGTCTATCGGTCGCGTGAAGATTACAATCTAGTAAAACAAAGAATGTAGCCAACAGAGGATTATAAAATAAAACAACTGATGTGCAGTTGGAAAATATAAGTGTATTGACTAAAGTGTTACTATTTCAATCTTCAGAGGACATTTTATACTAAATATGCTCCCAGAGAAATTGCTTTGCGTTTTGATTTGCAGGCAAACATATGAACGTGTCCAATTTGATTTCAGGCCGGACGTTTCACCAAGCGGAGAAGATAAATACAGGAAACATGTCCGTCCCTATGTTCCAAAAACTGTTTACAAGGACAGAGGGTGACAGTTATATCTGCATTCGAAGTATGCTGAGCAATTTGTCAAAATGAAATGTTGTTTCTATTTGGTTTGAAGCACAGTTCGGATGTAGGAACGTGAGGAGGACCTAAGCACCGATATCGGCCACCCGAGACGAGACCCCCCTCCCTTCTCCTCTAGTCTCCTCTGCACTGTGTCACACAAATAACTCTGACATGTAACCCACTCTCACACATTTCTGGCACTTCAGGGGTCTGGTCACCCTTCCTAATACTACCCAATCTCAGCCTGTACATCGTAGGTCATGTCAGGGTGTTATTGTAAAGCTGCGTCTGAGGATTGTAGGAAAAGGGACAGATGTTTTAAGAGCTGGGCAGGCAGATGTTTAAAAAACGTTCACACAAATACTTGTGATAGCCTCTGAAAATATGTCAACAAAAGCTTTCCATGCAGCAGCCCAGGCCGCACGGTGGGCCAGACATCTGAGGGTTGTCAGGGGGAGAGGGAATCCATTTTTCAGAGAACTTTGGAAATTCGCACTTTGAGTCCACACTGTGGTCCCCCTGCTGGGAAAAGATAGCTACTCTTGTCAGGACACATTCAAACACAAGACTGTCTGACTGTCTGAATTGTGTAAAAAATACATATACAATTTATACCATAATCACACTTTTTTCTTTCTCCACAAAGATTGTGGGGGGACACATTTTAAACCACAACAATTGATACCCATTCATATGCTCTTCTAGTTCACCAATGTATTTTCCTTTTAAGGAGTTTCCCTTTCTCTGCCTTTTCACATCTTCAAAACTTTTTCAGTATTGAAAATTGTGAGGCAACGGGCTGTTGTCTCTGTCACGCTAAATCAACTGGCATCAGGTTTTTCATACAACCCCCAGTCATAAATCACAGCCTTATTTAACAGCAGAAACATGATTTCAAACGTGTGCTGTGAGATGAATGACTGATAGATACTGAAGTCAAGGGCTCAGTGAAAAGCCTCCTTGGCCAAGTCAATGGTGTCAAAAAATATGAATGGTTTGATGCAGTGGCGTGTTCAGGGAGTGGCCTACGGTGGCACGGGCCACCGCTGAAATCTGATTGGCCACCCCAATATCTTAAAATATGATTGGCTATATGCCCAGTCAGAGGCGGGCCACCCCTTGTGCCACCCCTATCAAAAATGTCTGGACACGCCCCTGGTTTGGTGGGGACAGGAAGTGAAAGAGCAATCTTTGAAGTAAACACAGAAGTGTCTTGGGTTAATGGACAGGTATATAGTTTGCTATCGAAAATATTTTAATTTGACTCAATCCTTGCATAATGGATTTTCCAAATTAGTCTCAAGCCAATTGTGCTATAAGTACTGCAATAATTATTTTATAAATGATTTAAATTTAAATCAGCATTTTCCGCAAGAATCCATTAAATTGGCCCTCTTTCCGGAACCATTAATTACACTAATTAGTATTTAATAACGTTCAATTAAGGTAATATCAAGCATGACCATAGTTACCTGGGCCAGCTTTAAGTAAGAGTGAAAAACACATGTAAATCACAAGTCATTAATCCCTGTTTTATTTACTCTGCAAGAAGATAAATGCTAGCAGTTGTTCGATGATGATTAGGTCATACTAACACATGGTCGATGCCTGTCTTGCCTCCACTTGCACTTTAAATGCCTTCAACTGCCACAACAATTTATATTTTAAGTGTGGTATGTATCCTGAATGGTACTCTTAAACACACCTACTTTCCACAGAAAAATTTTGTTATTTACATTAAACAGCAACAGTGTCTGTCTGTCATTGTAAACACAAACATCTTCAAACAGAACCACTTTCCTTGTGAAAAGGATGACACAACTGCAAAAACGTCATATTACTGTTTTTTTTTCTGCAAAACCACTTGTCTTAAGCCTAACTGTGCTTTAGACAAGTGGTTTTGCAGAAAAAAAAACAATAATATGACGTTTTTGCAGTTGTGTCATCCTTGTAGAACTCCTCTGCTTATCTTATGATTTGCCTTCAGATATCAAACTGACAGCTCAGTTAGGTAACCACACAGAGGCTACTGTACTTCAAACTCAAACTGCCACCCATGCTCATAGTCCACGTTTGTAAAGCAAAAAGACATTTCAAATCTCCCCCTGAATTATACTGTACATCCTTAGTAATCATAGTGGACAGTTTCACATAGGTGACATAAATGTCACTACAGATTAGTTATCATAATCAGTGTGCTTTTGATGTGGCATCCTATTGGACTAATAAGGCTATTCTGCGTAAGAGACAACAAGCACTTAAATTAAACCCCTACACTGACATTACTTTAACCGTGAAGTAAGGGAATGTCAAAATTGGGTAGAATTAAGTGAGAAAGATTGTGTATTGGAGATGCCACTGAAGTATGATGATATTTATACTAGTAATTACAATTGTGTGTCCTAAAAAATGTAAGGATGTGTGTACCCTGGAGTGACTAATTCCTTCCGTGGGTGCCCAAAGCAGAGGCTCTATCGATGGCGTTAGTCACAATAAAAGGTCATCTTGGTTTGACGTGGATATACGAACCTCCAAAATCTACAAGCGGAAGCTAGCCAATTAGTTGATATCATTAAGTTTGAGATGCAACCACTTCAAGGTTGGACAACGTTGCGTATTTACGCAAAACATGTTCAAATGTAAGAATGTATAGATTAGCGACTCTGGTATCGATGCAATTTCGTAACTTTAAATAGATTTGATCCGAGGTCTGACGCCTTTATATTTTAATGAACTAGGCTACAATACGTATGATACAGTTCGCAGGATGACAAACAGCAGGCACCGCACCTTCCGACTGTTGTTCGACAACGCCGAGGAGGCAAGTCGTATCCATTTGTTGAAACAATGACTTCTTATTCATTAGTGTCGGTGAAACATTTTAGTAGTGAGAAGAGATGGTAAACGACTTACCACAGACAGCACGAGGTGTATTGAAAGTAGAAGAATCGCGCATTTAGAGGCATCCATCATGTTATTTGAGTTCTGACAAAGACTAAACTGTTAAAGTCCCTTGAATTTGTCCGGAGTTTGTAATTCAATAAATAAAAAATTGGTCTCCAAACTAGATTGAACTACTTTGAGATCACTCCAAAGACTTTTCATCGGCACAGTAGTCAGTGTATAGCGTGAAGCCGTCAACACTAGCAGGGATAACTTCGCCAGTGGCTGCAGTGCGCGTTCACCTTAACTTGCGCACGCCCTTTGGTCGTTGGATCTTCTTTAATTGTAGCGGTCGATTCTCCATTCAGGATTCTGCTAGTAAACTGGTCCGACACAGCAGCCAATGATCACTGCTAGTGACTCATCGTGACAGTTAAATGTATATGAGGTGTCAGAGAACGGTCAGGAACTCAGTCTAATGAATTTGCCCTAATGGCATAATGCTCTTAGCATTTTTATTGCTGCCTCGCGTTCAACAAACTGTCATCTGCTATATATTGTATTACATTCGTCTGTAAACAATGTACAATTTACATTGGGAATTGTGGTGTTGTACCGACAATATTGTGAATGGCTAATAGATTTAGTGTGTGCTTTATCATGCAATGTGAGAATACAGCCTTAACTCTTCACCATAGCCAGGATAAGGGACCAAGTAATGGTGTGTATTTGAAGCTTACACTCTAAAGTAAACCTCATAGTGACAAAACAAAGGTTTACCTTGGACTCTGAACGTTTTAGGTGTGGTTACAGCGTCACTCCAAAGTTTCCATCCAGCTCTCAATTAGGAACTATGAAATCATAATCATCCAAGTAGACAACTAATTAGTTTCTCACCGTTCACTCATTGACGTTAAGCTTGAAATTCATAAATAAAATCGCAATTCAAAGACCGCCTAACGACTGCTGCTTATAAGAAATGTCCTGTTGATTATTCATGCATAGACAGCTCACAATAAAATGGTTTGGAGCTCCCGTCAAAGCCTATCAGAATTTCGTCAAAGCATTGTGGGAAAAGATTACAGGAGAAGTGCGCTTAGCAGCACAGTATAGCTTTGCATTGTAAACAAGCATGACCTTCTGTTTCAATGGAGAGAAGGTGCACTATTCCAAACCATTGTGTGTGAAGTTTAGATGACTATACTTCGTAAGTGCCGAAGCCCTCTCGGACGACTTGATATTGAATTAAGACTTTTCTCCCATAAAATGTATCTCTAACCACCATGATGCAAAGCAAATCCCTGTTGCAATCACATTAAATATATTATGACTAATGGGTTTTATGGGTGATTGATTCTGACTGAGTTTATCACTGTTCCAAGTTGTGATACAGTAGATCAAAGACAGAGCAAGGGAAGGTGTGAGAAAGGGGTTTGCGAGACTGTTTTCTATATTTGTGTAGCAATGCTTAAACAATTTATTGTACTCATGTTTTTGGCCAAAATCAACAGGCGTAACTTGACCAATTTATAATACAGTATCGCAAAGCAGCTGTGAAGTCAGCCAGTAAGAGTATACTCATAACAGAAGTGTTTACAGATACATGTGAACACTGTGGATTTTAACGTGATTAAAAGTCTGAAAAATAAGCAAGTCTAAAACCTATTAAAGATGTTAAGTCACCAAAATGACATAACACTGTAATCTTAAGAGATAGAGGGATGGGAGTCATGAAGCAGGCGTTCTTCTGTCATTCATGTCATTCATTCCTACTGAAACTATAAACTTATACCACCTTTACTGAAACTGTATCACAACTTGAAAGTTTGAATGAAATCCCTTGTGTTAACCATTTTCCTAGTCCAGGAACTTGTGCCAATGGTTCTTTTATAACCTTGGCACTTGGCTAACCATGGGCTTTTCTATTTCAATATTCTCTCTGCTGCAATCAACTTACATACTTTTACATTTAGTCATTTAGCAGATGCGCTTATCCAGAGCTACTTACAGTAAGTACAGGGACATTCCCCCTCAAGGCAAGTATTTGGAACAGCCGGGAATCAAACCAGCAACCTTCTGATTACTTGCCCGATTCCCTAACCGCTCAGCCATCTGACTCCCTACTTACAGACTTGCCTCGGCATCTGTGGCAGGGAAGGATTTGAATGTTTCCCTTTCTTCCACCTTGGGCTTCAACCACGAGTTGGAAGTTAACCAGCCATACCTCTGCTGAAACCAGTGAATGGCCGAACCATGTAGCGGATATAAAGAGGAAGTTGACAATGTTTTTCAATACCTGGGCTTTAGTCCCAGCACAGTCAATTTGCAGGATTCTCATTGTGTTGAAGACATTATGGTTCACTGCTACAGTGGGAGAATCTAAAACAGATAGAAGCAAAGTAGATGATAACTAGATTGCTGGGTCTTTATTTGGTGGAATTACACCACACACACCACTAGGGGCAGTGTCTCATAGAATTGGTTTTCCAATTAGAAAATCTGGAAGTGGAAACAAGCAGAGGCCGATGCATTATATCAATGCATATCACTTACATTGATAAATGTTTGTGTAGATTACATTTTCTTATCAGCAAGTTTGTCTCATTAGCTCTTGATTCTTTCGATTGAAACCTAGGTCTAATATAAGACATTGTATACATTTAATGTCATCAATATAGTCTGCGTTTTGCCAAAAGTTTCATTTTTGTTTTTGTTGTCACTGTTGTGAATTAATGCTGCGGTGCTGTACATATAATATTTGTTTGTTTTTTAGTAAAGAAGTGTTTCTTAAATGTTTACTTTCTGTTTTTGTTGCGTTATGGATTAACGTAACTATGTGATAATCTTTTGTTTACTTTGCTAATGTTGTGTTATGCATATTAGGGCAATTACTGTGGGGGGAATTGGTACTTTTAGAAATCTGACCGACTTCACCTTTTGATGTCCTGAAATCCTCTCAGTCATACACCATTCAGTTTCCAGCCACTATTGCTGAAGTCACTGGCGTTTCAATTTCTTATCAGTCCTAAATTCAGATATACAGACACCACAGTAAGTGGGGGACATCACAGGACTGTAAACAGGAAGAAGGAAGATAGAGTGAGATTTACAGAACCCTACAGAGGCCCAAGGCTAAGATTAATCAATACGATTTCTTCATCCCCATTATCATCAATTCTGCCATGTAGGAACAACATTTCTATCACATGGTTCTTGCACACAGGAGCCACTGGTGTCACAGTATCAGTCTTATTACTCACAATCAGAGGTCGATGCTCAACCAGGAAATCAACCAAAGTGGCTATTATGGTCTCCTTAAAAGGTTAATGGTTACAATTTTATGTCACTGTTCCAGAATGCCCTATATGTCTCTTTGGTACCGTAAATGTGCACCAATAGACGTGTTGCCCTGAGATTAGCTGGGATGGTTGCCTCAGATTAGCTGGTGTAAGTGTGTTATAGGTGCCTCACTGTGGAATCACCAGCCCTTCAAAATACGTACTCTATCTTTCCCTCTGCTAACATGAACTGAGACATTTACTTCTTCTCTGTGACTTATTTTCTAAAGAATATTAGCCTACAAGGACAGCTGAGTCACAGTAAAAAGAAAAATGAATAGAAAAACTGAAAGGAGTCTGCATCTGAAATCTCTCTTCCAACTCATCATTGTATTTTTTGTTCAAGAAATACAGCAGGCAATACTGTCGAGTCTGTTTATAATCAGAGTTACAATGAATGAGCCCTTTTTTACCATTTATAGTGTTTGTGTGTTAGTAACTGGAACCAAATAATTTGCGGCAGGAGGTTGACAGATCATAAATAACCAAAATCCATCTGCCAAACTACTGTATATTCTTTGGTGTTAATTTAATTGCCTGGCAGTCAACTCTTTTGCGTATAATAGTCTCTCTTGTGTGTTTGCGAGTTTGAATTGGTTGAAGTATAGCCACAGCAGGCAGGTTGTTTTCAAACGCAAGTTTTTCTATTTAGTAAATGATGAGAACCTGTGAAAATCACCCCCTTATAAATAAACCGAAGCCCTGATGGATCTAGCTATAACACATTTAGCCACAGCTTTAGCCACAGCTATAACACATAGAGCTGCAGTGTTCACAAAGGTAGCCAAATGGTCTCTTCACTCTTCGGTGAGTCAAAAGAACCCTCAACGGGTGCCCAGTACACCAACACCACATTCCAGATCTGTCAGCTTCGCCCGCTCTGCGTGTGTCTCTCCAGCCAGCACTACCCCTTAATCGCCATAGTGACATACACACACACTCCCCAAGTGCAGAGGATCAGACGTGATTTTCAACGTGACCGACCAACACAAACACAATCAACAAGGCTCTGGTGAGACATCGCGAGGAACAACTGGTGCATTCCTCCACTGCCCTCCAAGACCGTACGCTGTGCCTATTTAGGGCCACTGTTTCATTTGCACACAATTTTCGAGCTTAGCAGGCAATCAGGTAACCATAATAAGGTGAGTTTATTTACACATGATGAAACATACAGGGCTTCGTGAGTCATAGGTAGTCAAACAGGGGGCCAAGAGATGGAAAACATTTCTTTTTCCCATGGCTATCCAGCTAATGGTGTAGCTGGTTGAGAACGCACGACAAGCTGCTGCGAGCTGTGAAAGAAAACTGATTTCTTGACGGTGAACTGTTTTTAAAAATTTAATTTCGCCCTGCTTTCACACTCACACACACAAAGCTTCTGTATTATACTTGTATTGTCGTGCTGTAGTATGAGCGCACGGTCTTCGAGCGGGCGTCTCAAGGAGAGCCTGAGGGTCAGGGTATTGGCAGCGGATGGAGGTGCTGGAAGCAGGAAGCAGGAACCCAGAGCTGGAGGAACAGGTCAGGCACAGTGTGACAGAGTCGTTTTGGCCACCGTTCCATCTCAGGGACTAAGGAGCACCTGACACATTGGCTCACACCTCCGTGCAGAGATTACCCAGGTGGCTCGTGATGTCATGCCGAGATCTCACTCTGAAAGTCTGGAGATGTGATTTAAACCTTGACGAGGGAACTCTGCTGACCGTGATGATGGACCCTCCTGACATACTGAAGGGTTAAATGTCTCCTCCGCTTTGATTTAAAGATAATGGGATTTCCAGTTTGAACTTCAATTTTCTACTTTGTGACACTTTTAGTGGAGACTGAAGAGAGGATTCTGGTCAAGCTCAGACAGCACAGCTACCTCTGACCACATACTCACCACCTGAATCAACAATGTCATTTAATTTAGGGTTGGCATATTCTTGCGACCTACATCCAACTCCACAGAGTAAATGAACCCTGTGGCTTCATTAAAATATCAACGTCCTCTTTATTTTACCTTTGCTCTACGGCGTGTGTGTGCTGTCGTTAAACAGCTTTGGGTAAAACCTCATGTGCCCGTACACGAGTTTCTGATAAACCCAAAAGGAGGTGTTCCACTGCTCTGTTCTCCAGGCTGTGCTTAAAGTCCATAAGATAGTCACACCGCAGCTGCTATGTGAACAGTTATAGCCCACCAGCTGCATCTGATTTCCCAAAAGCATCCACCACTACCAGGTACATACTGTACCAATTTAGCTAATGTTACGACCTCATGTTACAAGACCTTAATATCAATTTTTACTTAAAGGCCTTTTACTTTATCTAGGTATTCTGCACAGGGGCTGGAGAGAAATAAAGAACAGAAAGAAGACAGAAATAGAGAATGTGATGGCAAAAAGTAAAATGGAGAAAAAAGAAATAGAGTCAGGGTTTGGAACGGGCTCCAAACATGTTTAGATGGACGCGTCAACTAATAGTCCACTGTTTCAAAAACACAAGTAGTTTGGCTTTCTTTAAATGAATCCCCCACAACAAGGTCTACCCAACACAGAAGTGATGCCTAAAACATTACACGGAGTTAGATAAATAACAGATTTCACAGGAGGATAGCCTCTGAGCATTATAAAACGTATCCAGTTAAAGTATTTGAACCTTCCTACAAATCATAGATTTATCCTTGACAGGCACAACATCTAGGGAGTCATCGTATCGTTGGATCATCCTCATCTATCATGTTGTTCTGTTTTTAGCTTGGTGGAACTGTTGCACACCGTTGTTTAAGGAGGAGGAGGAATGACCTCCTGTCACAAGTGGTGAGTGGGTGATGGTACTGCAAACTGAATGTAATATAGATTGACTGCGGGTCACAAATGAATGTTTGGGTCAAGAGCCCATGGTGTCACCGATAATCAATTTCCACACAATTGAATTCCATGGCACATACATGTTTCACCACAAACCTGAGGATCAATTTAACATCCATAAACAGTCTGCTAAGGGGCCAATGCAGACTACATGTCTCTCGTCCCAATGCAAATGTAAATGTCCCTTGTTTCATGATCATTACGAACAAATCTTAACCTTTTCAGAGAAGGACCGACATGTAGATGCTCTGTACATAGAAATTAGTTGTCTGTGACAACACCGTTTACTGTTGTGTGAGTTTGTGATTTGAAAATAAGAAAACAAATCTGTCATAATTCTTGGCAGAAGAAATTAAAAACTATTCATAAAATGTACTATCTTTTCAGAACATGGACAAAAAGTCAACATCAGACTAATTTTTTTTTTAGCTAATTGCTCATCATGATTCAGGCTATGTCTGCATTAAAACCCTCCAGATATCATGACGAATAGAGGCCCAATGTGATATGGATCACTAAAAATTACCATCTCCCTTTGGAGGTGAACACAAAGTCAAATGCAAAAAAACATTACAGTAAGAGAGGCCATTGCACAATAGTTGTGACACAACCGATTATGATCAATGGGTTTCCATCTCAAGTTAGCCTGCGAACATCTCACAGAACTCATTCTGAAATTATATTTTAACACTGAGATTCTACAAGCACTGCAATCATTACTGAGTGGGTTTACATTTACTCGCATGCAAATTTAACCGATGCAAGCTATAGGCAAACTGATGTACCCTGAAGTTGGTGTACTTATCTGTGACCACAACAGGCAAACAATGGATGCTATATCATTTCTTGCTTAGGTTGTCTAACATAATTACATTACTGCTCGGAGTGGTACTATGACCAGCACATTCTCAGCATTGGCAACATTTATAATTCAGACTGCAGGCATTGTGTATCGTACCCGGAGCAGAACTAGCAGTTAAGAACTACAAGTCGGAAAAACCGCAGGCTTATTGGATGAATTGTTAAACTGAGACCTTTTGATTCTCTGAACTGGGCCTATGCTCTGCAGGACTGGGCTACTGGGTGTGCAGATATTGGTGGCCCACCAGGAACAGGCACCAAAGCTAGAGTCCCCAAAACTCACAGAAAATGTCCTGTTTACCTTCTGCTACCTATGACTAGAAACTAGCATCAAATGATCACATCCAGAAGCTGTCAGTGTTTAAGGGGAAACAGTTTGAGTTTTGGAAAGTTTACTCTATTCCTTTCTAAAAGAGATGCAACCTAATTCATCATCACAGCTAAGTAATAACATTTCAAGACGCCCTGCCCAGACAAGTATATTGAATCGGTCTCCACTGTGCCTGGTGAAAATCTATTTAGGTAAATAATTAGAGTGGCGAAGGCTTAGATGAGCTTGTTTGGACAACTGCACCGACCCAGTATGAAACTGGTCTACAGGTCAAGAAATGCATGCCTCAAAATTCTCACCAGAATGATGAAAGCCCAATTCACAATGGCATTCAAACCAGGACTCTTGTCATGTTTACTAAATATACCGTTATAGGCTACAGTCGGATTCATTAAAGAATCATGATGTTGCAATATCCAAAACCTGTAAACAATAGAGGAATACAGATAAACTAGTTTTTTTTGCATCATTTTTTTAATGAACCACTGCTAGACACCGTCAAGTCTTGAGGGCTGTCAAATTTAATTTCAGCTCCAGATAGTTTGAACATGCACTCCTAATGGAGTCAGATGGCTGAGCGGTGAGGGAGTCGGGCTAGTAATCTGAAGGTTGCTGGATCGATTCCCCGCCGTGCCAAATGACGTTGTGTCATTGGGCAAGGCACTTCACCCTACTTGCCTCTGGGGGAATGTCCCCTGTATTTACTGTAAGTCGCTCTGGACAAGAGCGTCTGCTAAATGACTAAATGTAATTGTAATGGAAAGCACCACCATAAGGATCATCAGAGGGGTGGGTCAACAGAGGCTTTATCACAAGACGCATGAAATAGGTCTTTCCAATCCAAGCTTGATTTAAGAGTTGGTAGGCTTTAGTCTGCTTTAGAGACAGATCAATTTGTGACAAAGAGTTGTCCTCACCAAGTTCTGTATTATGCTGTTGTCTGCATCCGTGATGACAAAGAAAGTGATGGGCTCCCTTGCTTCAAACAGGACCTAGAAAGAATGACACGGAATAGATTAATTTACAAAATAAAAGTCAATAAAAATTAGAGGGTATAATTCTTGTCCTCACCAAGTTCTGTATTATGCTGTTGTCTGCATCCGTGATGACAAAGAAAGTGATGGGCTCCCTTGCTTCAAACAGGACCTAGAAAGAATGACACGGAATAGATTAATTTACAAAATAAAAGTCAATTAAAATTAGAGGGTAGCAACTTTAATAGTTGCACCAAAATATGTCAGATGAGTCAATATACTTCAACTGAAAAGGTCATAAATAATTAACAGCTCTGTTGCCGGGACAGGTAAGCAAATGTATCAGAATTCTGACCTTAGTACTGATTGTGTGAAATACATTCTATTCAATCATGTAGACATTCAATCATGTAGACGCTTTAACCAAGAGCCAAAAGAAGCTTTTAGGCAAATCGTTTTTTTGTATGAGGCAATCCATTACACTTTTAAAGGGGTTCTAATATCAAATTCTTTGCTCCTACTGTCCACAAACATTGAAGTGAAGGATTAATAAGTGGCACACTGGATGCTGGCCAATATGAAAGTTGCCAAGTCATGAGGTAAGACGATTCAGTCAGGGTATTTTGGGTAAAAAACACTTTGTGGTTAGAAAATCAATGGTAAGCCTTGAATTGGTTGGGTGGAAAAAGTAACGAAAAAAGCAAAAAACAAGATCGATAACAGCTCAAGCAGAAATAGGGCTCCTCAGATGCATTTCAAATGGCTGTAGAAGACCTTAAAACCTTAATTAGGATGTGTTTACCTGCACATACTGCTCTCACCTTTAGATGTAAGACACACGAGTTCCTCTGGGTAACATCCAACGCTTCAGTTAAGCACTCTGCTCTATTAAATGTACTTTACTGTTGCCTGTAATGTATTCCTTTAGGAAGGAAGAAACACCATCGGGATACTTGATACTGGCCAATTAGGGGAGATTGATATCCACACACTGAATTTCCTCATGGCAACGTTCACCCGTCATAGAAAACTTTAAAAGAAAATGTGGTTTCTTTCTGTAGTCCTGTGTGTGAAAGCATTATGTTTTAAACCAAACACATCTGTAGTCAGTCGAGGTAATTAAATGTATTAACTGCAAAGATGTAAAGTACTCCGCTTTCACACAGTATGGCTGTCAACTCCAATAAAGAATGATTCAAATGGGACCACAAGAGAGAACACATGGAATTGTCAGTTCCTTTGAAAATGACCCTACAAAGTTGTGGGTGGATGGATAATTGACCTTTCTCCTTGGTCTTCGATAATGTCCCATTACATGGCAGAGAAAGCAGAAGGGGACTGAATAATAAACACCACAGCTTTTGATCCCTGCCACTTGAGAAAACTGCCTATCGAAACCAAGGGCAGGCTATATGAAATTCACATGTCACAACTTAGCATGTGACAAGCCTCCAGGCCGGCCGACAACGCACGTGGGTGCATACATCTGCAGGACTACAGATAGGAGAGCACAAAGCTGACTATTTAGCCAACAAGTTAGTGCCTGACGTTAGCACTAAAGCACAGCTCAATGGGTCTGTCCACTACAGCTGTGTCACCTCAGCCACAAACATCCACCTGGCTAAACATTACCGTCAGTGACCATTCCTCCTGGTCTACCTGGAGTTCAGGGAGATTGCTCAAACTGTCACAGAAATTATCTCTGATCCCAGGAAAGAAGCACATGCTTTCATATCCACTGCTGTGTATCAAGAGCGCACGGGGGCTTCACATGCCTGAGGAAATGAGATTCTGACGATGACTCTGATGTAGTCAGGCCTACCGGGGAGTCTGGAACGTTTGTGTCAGCACAGTCTGACCTCATCCTCTCATTGAGTTGGTCGAAGACAAAATAAAGTTGAATAGAAAAAGATGATGGGTGTTCCAATCTCCAGCGGTAGAACATGCACACCTGACACTCACAGGAAAATGTTCTACAAAAACATAGATGCAGATGTGGTCACTGCTACTGTTTCACTATATATTATCAAGCCCCTGACCCCTGCAATTATCTCTGATAGACAGTATTGTTGCAAGGGACTCTGAGATGGACAATGTAAGTAAGTAAGAAAGTAAGTAAGTAAATAAGTAAGTAAATTGTATTCATAAAGCACACTAACACAGCAAGGCTGACTGAGGTGAACAAGAGTACACAAAATAAACACCATAAAATACATATAAAAACAAAATACAAACAGTCAATAACAGTAAAATAAGTAACAATACAACTCAAGAGGTAGTGGGAAACGCTAGTGCATATAGGTGCGTTTTAAGTTTGGATTTAAAAACAGACAATGTGACAATGCAGTGATGACACAAGGACCAGACGAGACACTGAACTTGTACCAACATCAGTTTTCTTATCTTCTCCAGCAGGAGAGCAGAAAACCTTCTAAAGCCATTATTCCGATTCAGCTCATTAATTTGTTTTTCACAACAGCTCTCAAGAATCTTTCCTGGTGATTCCGTCTATGGTTTCCTATTAAGTCTGCTGTGTCATTAAATGTGTAGGCTCTGTCTTTCTTTGTTCTCTCACATATGCATAGCATTCCCTTGGCCTGTTTTCTGGATGACAACTGTTCACAATCCATTTGATACACTTTCCAAGAAAACGCAAACTGAGATATTTACATCGTCGCTTTCTGTAACATCCATCCACCCGGCACCGCAGCACTCGGTGAAGTATCCTCACCGTTCAAAGTCGGTCCTGTGCGTGACAGAACAGAAAGTAACTGGCAACACAACAAAAGCATTTAATGAACTTCAACCATACATTTCAGTAGCCTACCACTCCTGTAAACCGAGATAAAGTGTGGCCCTTGAGATTGTAGGTCACAGAATATTATCATCGCCTCACCCAAAAAACGCCCTTCAGATAACACAGAGCCTTTAATCATGAGTCGTGGTGCGACTGCAGAACAGGTTCTGTGCTACGTTTGAGAATAACTTCACAAATTATTTTTTGACAAAAAGTAGCCAGTTATAGGGAGCCAGGCTCCAGGACAGTAGCATAATTGCTGGCGCATGTCACTGTCACAATGTGGACCCGCTGTGCTTTTACGTTAATTGTTTGGTTTACTATCAAGCCTCAAGGGCAGCTGGCATTTCTTCTTCTGCTGCTGCGTGGATTGCACCGCTAGAAAGAGCATCACTTCAAGGTTTGGCGGCAAGACATCTGTGACGAAGAGACCGTATACCTCTCCAAACCCATCTATTACAGTGCGTAAGCAACGAGCCAGAACAGATAGGCCTATTAAAACTGAAAGTACATTAAAGCAAAGTCACTTACTGCCTTGATTTCTTCTAGTTTTGAGTGAGAGCGTGCAGGGCGAATTAAAAGCTAACTGCTATTGGAGATATTGATAGTATATTAATTCTGTATAGAATACATGAATCCATACAATAAATGTGCATATTAGCTGACCTTGTTTGACACTTGAAGTAGATGTTTCAAACTGTAGACATCTGGAGCATTGATTGGAGCATTCATTATCATTGTGGAGGCTCACACTTGCAATGATTGGCACAAGACCTAAAGTTTGTATCTAAACTTCACAGCTAAGTAACTGTTAATGGCAAACATAGAGGTAGTTGAGAAATCTAGAATAAACACATTCTGCTGAACAAAACAAACCTTTTACTTGAGAGTACATTTCTGAGCATTCATTAAAAAGCATGACTGGAAGCTTATTTAAAACAAGGCGGGCTGAAGGCTTTGAAAAGGTGACAGGTATGCTGCTCTGAGCTGGGGAGAGAGATGCACAACTCAGGTGGTGTTAACACATTGCTAAAGGTAAAATATCTTATCTTGTATGATGCTCATTGATCAGAACCCACCAGGAGCCACAAAGACTCTGACAGGCAACTAAAAGCTGCACTGATAAAATGAACTTTATGGTAGAGTAAAATATATTAACTCAATTGTCATAAATTGTACATTATTATATTAAGTTTCAGTGTGTACTACAATGTTTTGAGTAAGTATTTCAATATATACGCATTTAATTCATGTAATAAACTAAATGTGTGGGAAGATTACGTTTTAGCACATATTTATTAATACAATTTAAATGATTTAGAGCAGGGGTGTCAAACTCATTTCGCATCGTGGGCCACATACGGCCTAGGGAGATGTCAAGTGGGCCGGACCATTAAAATTATACCATACTCTGCTATAAATAACCAAAATATCATGTCTTTCTTCTGTGTTATCTAGTTTAATTGATATAAAGACCATATCGTATAAACTCCGTCCAACCGCTTTAACACGTGATGATCTCTTCGGTGGTGTAGTTGGTTAAAGCATTGTACGGCTACATATTGTTAATGCGAATCTGGGATCCCAAGTTCGCGCCCCAGTCCAGTGAATCTCGTACGATATTCTTTAACTTTTACTGTGAGAAAATGACATAATTCTAAAGGCCTACGGATGTATCACAACATTTTAATGTGTGAGCACTAATATCAGATCAAAATGAACACATGTAGCATTAATTAAATATTGAATAACGTAGGGTAGTCTACCGTCGGAGACAACCACTACGCCTCATTCAGCCAGTTTAAACGGCTGCTAGATGACGCTGTTCATTTTCAAAGCGCCGATAGTTCGGCTCTTTGGGCCGGCACAATCCGGAAGAAACCACCAAAGCTTCACAAGGCATCGTTCGCCCATCCCTAGTAGAGACCAAGGTATTAATTGATACCGTCTGCTGTTTTCAGTCTGTCTCAGTGATGCGGCTTGTCTTCTACTCTGATGGAAAGAGTGCGCCCCTTAGCGGATAATCCATGAATTACAGCGAATTAAAAATATTAATTCCATGTCTTTTATGCATTTTTTCCACTTTCAAATTATCCTGCGGGCCTGATCGAACCTCCTTGGGGGCCGGTTCCGGCCCGCGGGCCGTATGTTTGACACCCCTGATTTAGAGTCACTATAAATACACCAAAAAATACTAAGTAAATTTTAATCAAAAACTAGCCCTTTCATCTGCGCTTGCGCCCTTGGACTTGAGAAGATACGCGCGATTTTACTTCGGTCAGAGACGGTTGGTTCAGAGAATGTAGAAGTGCTCTGGTTGGGTTGAACAGCATCCATATGTTATCTCTGGTGAGTTTTACCTTTCTTTTTAAAATGTGTAATAATATATGGGTCATTTTGTTAGCTTCTTGTTTGCTTGTATACTATTCACAGCGAAATTAGGCTAGACATAAGTGATTTATCTGTGCTAGCTGTAATTGTTAGTTCTAGATAGCTACAGTAGCTACAGTAGTTAGCTAGCTAACATACGTAGCTAACAATGCAGGAAAGCTCCGCTATATATTTAACTTCTATAAAAACGTAAGGCACAAAAGTGTAGAGGGAGATTATTCACAAGCAGAAAAAAGCAATTGTTGCTAGCTTTAACTAGCTAGCTGCACATGGCAAACCATCGCTATCAACGTTCTGGAAAAAATAATCATGTCAGGTTAACTTAAATTTAGCCATCAATGTATCTCTAATTTAGTATTTCAAGATGCCTACTTTAGTGGATGAGTTATGTAAATGTCACTTGAATGAATTTACAACATGCTGACCAAACCAGGGTATATACTGGAATATAGCTAACTAGTTCATCTAACCTTTCTGCACTCGGTAGCACGTGTCAGCAGCATGATTGCCAGTTCCTTGTGCTACCAGTCAGCAGCAGGATTGCCAGTTCCAGCAAACATTTCCAGCCCAAAGAGTGCTCAAAACCAGCCCAAAATGCCTGAAAACTAGCCCATTAATTTTTGGGTGTACAAGTGTACAAGTTAAACATTTATCCCCAAAAATTATAATGTAAAAATAACTGGTGGATTAATATTTTCCTTATTTTCTGCTATTCTCTCTTTTTTCGTACATTGGCTATTCTTTAAGAGCACTTGATAAGGAGACTGACAGTAATTTAACATGTTTCTATCAACAGTAATCAGTGAGTTGGAAGGGATAGGTCAGAGGAGTGATTGGCTGTAACATTAGTAGGCAAGTAGAAATCTGTATTTATGAAACAATATTACTGTTTATCTTCAATGAAATGATAATTTTTTTAATATCACAAATTGTGTGTTCTTTTACAGGGTGACCTTACGGTTAGGACGGGTCCAGGGAGGAAGTCCATTAGATGGATGTCATCAGTGAGAAACCGTAGGCATACTATGAGATGGTCATGCAAAAATTGCGAATTTAGGGCATCAAAACGTTTAGAGCTTTTAAAGCATTATAGATTGAAACATCTACACACCGGTCAGGGCCGGTCACTACCCTGCTTGTACTCTGATTGTCCTTGTTCATTTAAAGGATGGGGTGCACTTCGCACACATTTGTCTAGAGATCATACACCAACTGAACAGTTTGAGCAGATAGTTTCATTTTCATGTCTTGTATGCCATTTATCTAGTTTTCACACAGAGAGGCAATATTTTGAACATCTCGGAGCTCACCTGAAAAAGCACGAAACTCTTCATTGTGTCTTTAAAGATTGTGACTACAGTACTAATATATATTCAACTTTTGCTTCACATAAAAGTAGAAAGCACAATCCTCACTGCCTTGATGATTTTAAACATACTGTACTTTCGACATATTCAAGTCAGGCTACAGAGGATAGTAGTGTGTTGGTAGAAGAGCGTGAAGTTACTTCAAATGAAACGCTTGTCAGAGAGGATGACGATTTAGTTAAAGTCATTGTTGATAAGCTTGGTTCCTTGTTGCTTAAATTAGAATGCATCTTCAATGTGCCTAGTAGATGTATAGATGACATTGCAGAGGAGCTTCAATTTATTACTTGTTCAGCATCCTCACCCATTATCAAAAACATTGTCCATACTACATTTGAAAACCATAACTGCGCTGTTGAAGAATTGGTGATCACAGAATTGGTGAATAGCATTTGCCAATTGAATCCTGTAAGTGCAGCCTTTAGTGAAGAAGGTCCTCTTGGCACAGCATACCAGAGAAACAAGTACTTGAAAGAACGTTTCTCTATTGTTGAACCGTTAGAGTATATATTAGATGCAAAAGAGGGAAGGACTTTTCAATATGTACCAATTTTGCAATCCTTGTCACAAGTTCTGAAAAATGTTGACATTCAGGAGAAGCTGTTAAAGACTGCAAGACGTTGTGGTTCTTCATGTCAGTATACAAGTTTTCATGATGGTTCCCACTTCAAAGAAAACAGCTTTCTATCTGGAGAGGAGTTAAGACTTTCAATTTTACTCTACTGTGATGATTTTGAAATATGTAATCCATTAGGAACCTCTCGTAAGAAGCACAAGGTAACAGGTGTCTACTGGGTGTTGGCTGATATTCCATCTGTATTAAGGTCAACATTATCTTCCATTTACTTAGCTGTTTTGTGCAAGGCAGACGACGTAAAGAAATTTGGCTATCCTCAAGTGCTAGAGCCATTATTAAGTGATTTGAAAAGCTTAGAAGAGGATGGTCTTTTTGTACCCTGTTTGGGAAAAATCATAAAGGGCACTGTATTTTCTGTGATTGCCGATAACCTTGGTGCCCACTCAGTCGGGGGGTTTGTTGAAAGTTTCAGTGGGTCATACAATTGCAGATTTTGTGTCGGACAGCGGTCCCAGTTTCAGGAACTTGAAGTCAGGACAGGAGCATTCCTTGGTAGAACAAAACAGCAACACCAGTTGGATGTTGAAGCAGCATTGGCTAGTAACACCCATAGCCATGGAGTTAAAAGGCATTGTGCAATTACTCAAAGGTTAAAGCATTTTCATGTGACAACAGGTTACCCACCGGATGTATTACATGATTTACTTGAGGGTATTGTACCTGTAGAATTGGCATTGTGTTTAGATATCTTGATCAAAAAAAAATATTTCTCTCTTGAAGAGCTCAATAGTATCATCAAGAAGTTCCCATATAAGTGGAAAGACAGAACAAATTGTCCGATACGTATACCACCAACCTTTTCCTCTCGTAACACCATTGGTGGTAACGCACATGAAAATTGGTGCTTACTGAGGTTGCTTCCACTTATGATTGGCTCTAAAGTACAGGAAGAGGAACAGACATGGCAGTTGTTGATGACACTCAAAGATGTTGTTGAGTTGGTTATGTCACCTACCCACACAGATGAAAGCATTGGTCACCTAGATAGCCTTATTGCTGAGCATCGGCGTAGATTTAGCAGTGTTTTTCCACAAAGAAAATTGATTCCAAAACACCATTTTGTAGAGCATTACCCGCAGCTCATTAAAGCATTCGGCCCATTAGTGTCCTTATGGACGATGAGGTTCGAAGCCAAACACCGCTTCTTTAAGAAGATAGTGAGACAGACAAGCTGTTTCCGTAACATTTTAAAGTCTATGGCAAAAAAACACCAGTCCATGATTGCATACCATCTCCATGGTTCAAATGTCAATAAACCTGCTGTCTCTGTATCAAAGATGTCAAGGGTTCCATTAGAGATTGTAAATGAGAACATACAAGAATTTCTATCACAGAAATTTCCTGAAGAGACAGTTGTTCATTTGACAAACAAGGTAGAATCTCAGGGCATCAGTTACAGTATTGGCATGATGTTGGTCTATGGCAACACTGGTGGGTTACCAGACTTTGCTGAAATACTACAAATCATGATAGTTTGTAACAGTGTTGTGTTTGTAGTGAAAATGCAAAGTACATGGTACACTGAGCATTTTAGATGTTTCAAGGTGGAGTCCACGAGCATTGTGAAAGTAATTCATCAATCACAACTCACTGACATGTACCCACTTGCTACATATACAATCGAAGGCTGTCGAATGGTTTCTTTGAAACACTACATCTGCTTGTCAAACTAGGTAAAGTTTCACTATAAACAAAAGTTTTCATGAATACTGCAATCATATGCTCTAGCCATGTCTTTTTTTCCTCTTGCAGTTCTGCTTTCCCAAGGCTGTGATGTCTAACCCCAGTCAACTACGTGTCATTATTGAAGAGACTGAAATTCACAAATTAATCCTACCAGATGGAATTCCTAGTACCTTAGACGAACTTTTGGCAGCTGCGAAGCATAATTTTGATCTTGAAGGGAGTTATGCAGTAATGCATATGGACAAAGATTTTGATAACCAATTCTTTACGTTAACATCTACAGATGTGGTCAACGACAAAGACACTATAAAACTAGTGAAAACAGATCCTTCTATTATTCTCACATTGAGTCCCATCAATGAGCCTGCTGCTTCTTCTTCTCCAGTGCCACTTTCTTTCCAGGATGACAGTTCCTCAGTTAGTTCATCCGATACCTTGATGTTACCACTGTCCCCAGACTACAGATCAGAACCGTGGCCAACTACTTTTGTGATACCCACTTTTTCATATAATGTCGAAATCCCCCTTCAAGCAGGAAACAAGGCTTATGAAAGTGATGGCTCACTCCTTCAAAATCCAAGCATGAACTCTGACGTACTTGAGAAACTTGCTGAAGCTATATTTCAGTACACTGCCTATCCCACTGGACGTCAAATACAGGCAGTTGTAGAATCCCTGTTGGCAAAGCATCCTTGCCTAAGGGAGCCTGGAACTTCATATTCAGGCATGTACGGGTGGCAGCAGCGTCTTAAATACAAGATGGCAAATTTCCGTTCTAAACTGCGAAGGCGTGAAGTACATTGTCCTGAACTTGACATCAACTCATTGAAAAGGAAATCTCCTGGGGAGAAAAATCCAGCCAAAAACTGTAAGAGACCAAAGAGAGCAGAGGTAAACTACCTTCCTCCACATCCAAGTGGAGAAACTAGCAACACTCTGGAGATGGAGAGACTGCAGCTTCTTAATGAGGTAAAGAAGAAGAACAACACTAAGGTGATAGCAGAAAAAATGGCCAAAACATTCTCCTATCGAAGGCTTGAGGTTGTGAGTGGTAGTCCAGCTGCCGATGACTTCCAAGAGAGATGGCCAGCTTTGTTTTGTGAAGCAGAGGTAGGTGAACATACAAACCCCTTTATTTACCCCTTTTAAAATTTAACTTTAAATACTTCTCAATGTTAAGATTGGAAGCCAAATTAGTGTTCCTCTTAAAGTGCAGAATTTCCTCGTCCTCTTGCATGAGACTGGTTGGCCTGATTCCTGATGTTGTACTTGTGAATCTTTTGTCCATTCAGATCAAAGAGGAATTCAGGAGAATTACTACAATTTCCCTGGAGCAGAGATTCATGCACAAACTGGATCACTACACACCAAGACTTATTTCCCTGATGAAGGCCAAGGGAGGTGTCGTGGGGACCAAGCTGAGGCCGCTCCTGGACAAACTGAGTCAGGTGTGCTTGTTCACTTTTTGGCAGGGGAGACTCACACATACACAAGCACTTTGCCGAATGCGTACACATAGCACAAATCCTCACACTATAGATTTTTAGATGCCCCTATATGCTCTATCCACACATAGCTTGAGCTTAAATCTCTGCTTGTGTTCTAACTCCAAAAACCTACATCCTGTGATTCAGACTAACACAACATTAATCTATTCACAGCACCAAAGCATTGAAACGAAACGTGAAGCTGTTATCCGCAGCCTTATACTGTACCTTGCAGAGAAAGAAGAGGACCTTTTTGAAGATTGCCAAGTAAAGCCTGATTTTCTAAATACATATTTTATGACATGGTTTGAAATTGGAATGTGTTGTCATTTCAAGTCCAAGGTAACCCTAAAGTAAAAGATGTAAGCCAATTTAGGGATCAAGATATTCCGCTCTGCTCAATGTAAAATACTCTTAACAGAATTGTCTGAATTTTTTGTGTGAACGTATGCAGGAGGACAGCCGCAGTGATGCCACTCAACACATCCTGAAGATCCTTGTTGTTCATGGTGCTGATGGAGAGGATCCAGTGGATGTGTCCATCCTTCTTGAAGGCAAGGAGATGTTGCCAGGATGCGGGAGTTCTGCTAAAGCTTGCGCGCTGGTCATGGGGCTGATTTATGCCCTCAACCTGGCATACCCCCCAACACTGCGCTACACTTTTGAAGTTTTTCAAAAACTTTTCCTAGAACTGGATGGGATTAAGCTGTCCCCAAAAATACAAGCTTTCAAATGTAAGTTGCTGTCTTAAATGCTACCACCATGGCAGGTGCAGTCAATCTTGTTAGAGCTTATGACAGTTTAGTTAACATATTATACTCTACCACAAAGTTAAGAATTTATTAGTTTGAAATCCAATATGTCAGTTACACACAGACATGATTTAAAAAGGAAATCTACGTTTCTTTTTTTATTTTACCACGCACTGTCATAAAACACTTTATTTTTTATAAACACATGCAGCTTTAGAGTTCATCAGGACATGTGTTGGCTTTTTGATGAAGTAACAATCTGTTGAACCACTCCTTACTGTTTGAATGCATTCACAAAGCCTGTTGGCAGAATTTATTACTTGCATTCCTAACCCAAATACATGCATTTTCTTTAGTCATGTAAGCCTTGCAGTTGTTAAAATGGTCATGCTAGACACCTGAGTGTTTCACAGACTTCTGATTTAAGAGTTTTTGGCTTGTACCTTGTGAATTGATAGAGCAGTGATTTGATAACATTTATAAAAAAATAAATTTGGACAAAAGAAAAACTGATTAATTGTATTTTGTGTGTGATTTGTGATGCAAGTATATTGAATGCATAGGTAATGATAACATTAATTTGGTAATATTTATCAAAAGATAATTTGATGAAAATGTCCATATTGTCAATAATATAACTTTATTACTGACTTATTTACAAACAAAAATATAATAATACCCACTTAATTATTTCATAACAGTAAATATTACTGTCATAAGATTTACTTATTACGTTGAGCACAGCAGATTTCCTGTCAGAATTTTTTTATTGACTTTACTTAATTGTTTTAAATAAATATAACTCATACAATACATATAATTAAGTAAGCTTTACTGTATCCCTACGAATGTGAAGTTTAGTGGTAAGTACGTTTTACTAGGTTCAGGCTAATGAGTTCTACTTGATATAAGAGCAGTACAATTTACTTGAAAAGTACTAGTGCAAATTGTTACGAGGATTTTATCAAGTATATCTTACAAGTTTTTTTTTTCAGTGTGCTCTTGGAACACTTTAAATTATTTCTCACATCCCTTCTCGTTTTCTAAACCTTTGTTTTATCATAAAAAAGTTGTTGCTCTTAACTGATGATAAAAGGTTGCAGAGGTAACTGTGGCAGACAATTACAGTTTGGACTGTGCATGGGATGTTAGAGGAAATCATGAAAGGTTATCTGGGGGGTTAGGGTCAGATGGTTGAGCGGTTAGGGAGCCGGGCTATTAATCAGAAGGTTGTTGGTTCGATTCCTGGCCATGCAAAATTATGTTGTGTCCTTGGGCAAGGCACTTCACCCTACTTACCTCGGGGAGAATGTCCCTGTACTTACTGTAAGTCGCTCTGGATAAGAGCGTCTGCTAAATGACTAAATGTTATCTTGCATTTACTTAATTAAGGAAACAAATGCTGCTCATGTATTCCTGCTGAGACACAAAAGACTTTAACACACTCAACTACACTTTATTTTAAGTGTTTGGTTTTCTGAATTCCATCTTTTCTGATATATAAAAATGCACTTTCAAAGATGGAGATAGTGCCAGCCAAATGCCAGCCAATTACTACATGAATGATGAAAGGAGAAATATAACTTTGAGGTGTTAAATTAAAATACATTCTCAAAATAAACATGGTGATCATGGTGTACACACCTCTCTCTATTTCTCTCTATACTTTCTCACTCACTCACTCCTCGCATATTACTATTGAACCGAAATGTCGCCCAAGCATCTGTTTGTCTTATCTATTGATTCATTCTGCAACAAATCACAGCACTGCTCAATCGTAGAATTACTTTTTACTTCTGTCAAAGGGGTCTCTGCATGTGAGCTCAGCAGCCAAGTCAAAGGGCAGTAATTGACAATTCGTGGGCTGGAATCCTGGGTGGTCGAGCACATCAGTATCGGTCAGAAGAGCCAAATCCAATGAAACATCTTAGATTTTGATCAGCAGAGGTGACGATGTATATGTGCACATCCCAATGGGAAGAAGCATCGGAAATCAACTCCAATTTACAGTCCTTTGAAAACAGAGAAATCTGAGGCTCTTTCCATGGCTGTTTGTGTCACGGGGATTAGACTGATTAGCTGTTTCCAGAATCCATTAGAGGAAATCCATGGCTGTCATCTCAAGCAAAAAAACAAATAGTTAACTTTACAGTACAAAAATACTTGCAACTATTCAATAGTTCAATTGTGTAGAACAATATACATATTTGAAGGAAGTATTAAACTATAATTTAATCCATTTAAGTATGCTTTTTTCAGTTTGGAATGAAGCTTGTTAAAAAAAGTCAAGAAGTCTTTTAGTACTTATGACACATAATATTGTTTTCCACCAATTTAATAAAAAACTAACCAAAACTCAATCTCAGGATATTCGGTCTTTATTGAGGGGTTTGTTTATGTTTGACAAATGTTCTTTCTGATTCTTATCAAGCCAATTACCCCCAATGCTTCCACAAATCTAAGTGTAAAGGGCCTGTTTATGGAGTGAACTGAGTAGATGAAAAGAATGAGCTGAGCAGTGGATTATACAAGGATTTAGCCCTGATGCTTCATTAGGGTCTTGATCCTGAACACAGGGTGAACTATTTCTTACGTCAACATACGTTACAAGAATTACAAATATGTGGTCCTCATTCTCCCCCAAAGAACCATGAAGTCCTGATTAGAACAGTGAGGAGAATTATATAGAAGGGTTCTGGAATAACTGATCAACAAATGAATTCCAACCACACTCCATGTCATCATGCAGTGCTGCTGAGAATGACATGACTATTGAAGGAGATTGAAGGCCTTAATGCTACAAAACAGTGACTCCAGTTTTTCATGGCGCAAAGTACTGCACACTGACACAGGTGAACAAACAACATGCTCAACAAACACATAAAAAGATTTACTGTTTATACATTTGCTTTTCATGTACAGGTGCATTTTATTTTCTTTCTCGCAGGTGATGTGATTCTGCTTCCTGCCAGGATTGTTATTGCAAAAGTTTTGAAAGCAAATGCACAATTGCTTTGTTTTCATGCAAAACAAGGCGAATCATACAGGATCAACAATTTTTATAAATACGTTGCCGTTGGTCGTTGTTGCTTATAATTATTATTCATTGCCAAAGGACAGTTTTCTAGCTTTGTTCCAATATGATTATGCTAACTGGCTTTTATTTCAATCCTTTTTATTATGTTTTTTTTCCAGTAAACGCTGGGAGCAGAAATCACATCCTCAGTGTCCTATTCTTGTCCTAAAGGCAAAACAGTCCTTGTTTCAGGACTGTGATGATGATGATGACTCAAACAGTAGGACCCATAATTCCAACATATATTGTGAATAGAACAATAACTCATGTTACATACACCATGTCAAATTACCCAGAAAACCTCCACACTGAATTTATCATCAATACCCCCTCCCATCCACCCCCCCTCCCACCCCCCCCCAACACACACACACTTCACCCCTCACTCCCACATCCCACAGTCAGTTATAGCACCTTACACAAGACTGATCAATTACTTACTGTCCCTTCCATTTCAACTCCTAGACTCTACCTTTTTTCCAGTTAGTTTCAATGCCAAACGAACAGAATGGCCTCATTGTTTATGTCTGATTAATGGAGCAATCCAGCGCCACAGAAGAAAGTAAGACCAGCTTCATTGTGGGGGCTGATACAATTTTAATGGGTTCATTCCTGAGCAATGGCAGAGATTCGTAGTCACAATGTGTAGTGGCCACAATAACAATTGCAGGAAATTATACATATTCCAGGGTGCCAACACCTAGACCTTAAGCATAAAGTAGTCATGTCAAACAGTCTTGGTTTTCTGGCAAAGCAGCTTCATATTACTCATAAAAGCAAGTGATATTTTCCCCCTGAAATAATTCTCTCGAGCAGTAGAGAAGGTTTGTTTATTTTCCTCGTGCTCTAACTGTGTACTTGTCAGTATTGTAGTCAGCTAATCCTTCAGTCTAAATGCAAAGCAGAAATAAACTGTAATAATGACTTATACTGTCCTAAAAACTATATTATTAAACTACAGAGGGTATGATTTCTGGGGAAATTGTGAAGTGTGCTTGTGGCCACTGTAGCTGGGATGAAAAAAAATCAATACACCTATAAACCCATTGTTTAAACAATTGCATCAAAACAAAGAAATAAAGGGCAATCGTGTGTAAAAATGGCCCAAAACTATATTGTGAATATTCCCTTTCTACTGATTTACTAGTACTCATATTGCATTTCATGAATAAAGAAACCCCTTTGAAACAAGCTGATTCAAACAACATTGTCCTTCTGGCAGTATTTTAGCTAGATGGTGATTCAAACGCAGGGCTGTCAACTTTTCAAAAAAACTTGGAGTGAGATTTGGTGGGGCCAACCCAAATTTTGCTGCGTATGAAGCAAACGGCGTAATACATTACATCCACGGGTGCAAGCTGTATGATTATTCACGGTTTGATATTTCTTCCTAAGGAGACAGAGTAAACCGCTGGTGACCATATTACACTAACCACCTCGGGCATGGTAACATATGTTCATCTGAAAGTAAATCAAATATATTAAGGTACATTTTCTCTGAAATGTTTCTAAATGTATTTCTTTGTGACTGAATGCAGTAGTTACATTTGTAATAACCTACCTAAAACCTTAGCCTTGCTCGGGTCGCCAGCTGTTCCAAACTGTCTTGAAGGGCCTTTAGCGTGAGGCGTGACGAAAATGAGACCAAATTTTGCTCGCAAATTTGTCATTTTTCCTCAAAGTACTTTGATTGCGGTGCGACTGAAGGATGGGGGGGGAGGGGGTTCAATAAAACAGAGGAGAGAATGAGTGCTACAGTTTTGGTCCGCTGGGTGACAGACTTTCAAGTATACATTATTTACCCGCTCAGAGTTATGACCCTCTATCACCACTTAAACCAACTTGGGAAGCCCGGCATTATGCATTTTGCTCTTTGCCTCTGGGCAACTTGTGATAGAGGGAAATAGCCCATGATGACTCCATCACTTTTCTGCTTCAGACTTTTGGAAAGTGGTTGTGGAGATGGGATCGAAGTTAGTCAAAGTCCAGATGTATTTATTTTATTTAGGCTATTTGTCCAGGATATCGAAATCATTTTTATAAACAGCGAAGTAATTTTAGTTTCAGTTGGCTCGTCTGTATTAGGAGCCGTTCAGGAAATAATAGCCTATGCAAATGTTCAGTAATAGGAATGTGTGCAAACATTTCACGTGTTCGTGCGAGCATTTCACATATGTGGATGGAAGTTTTCAGTAGTGTATAATGTGTGTGAACATTTCATATGTGAATCTGTATGTGTTTCGATGTGTTTGTGTGAGGACCGTCTGAATCATTTCCTTAACGGCCCCTCATACGTAGGCTATATGTGCAGCTTACGATCCGTTATGTGAAACGCACCGGTTGGCTACTTTTTTTTAATCAACAGTCACTGCCTTCAAGTAGGCTAATGTAATACATTGACAGCTTTGACGAGGAAATATTTTTGACTACATTACCACAGTAAACCCCCAAGCTCTGGAACCTACAGCTCTGGGATCTAAGGAGACAGAGACCGGTAGACCTGTCTGAGCGGTTCTACAACAGCTGGAAACTGGGTGTTCCCAGTGTTTCTGTTCCAGTGCTAAATAAAACTAGCTAAAGGCGTGCTGTATATTTCAAGAGTTGGGGGAACCGTCTAGTGAATGCTCAGAGGGTTAAAGCAGAGAGAGAAAGAGAGACAGACAGATGCTGCTTTAACCTTCTCTGGTGGCAGACCATGGCAACCTGCAACTCCTGAAGAAAAAAACCGCTAGTGAAGACCGCTTCATCAAATGTGTACAAGATCTCATTTGAGTTAAGACTGTGTTGGTGAGCTGAAAGTATTAGGGAAAGTCAAAATCATAAAAAGGTGAGAAATTAGATTTGGATTGGTCTGTGATGAGAAAATCACTCATCCCAAAAATGTTGTGTGCTTTTCTACATATTTTGGGGAGTTAATACCCATGTGTGCCATCGTTCCTTATCAGAACCAATTACACTGCTACCGTTAAACATCTCCGGAGACGGCATGCATTCAACCTTCAAAATTGGGACTTGCGGTTTGTCCTCGATCTACTACTTTCTATGGTATGGCATCCTCTAGAGGTGAACCCTGGTACTTGCACCAACTCAATGGATTACCGTAGCTATTGATCAAAACTACACCACAGTGGTTAAAAAAAACATTATTCATTAGAAAAGATTAAGCACAAACATTTGATTTATGTACAGCGACTAACACAGTATTGAAATTATAAGGAAGAATATGACTTCCGAAAGTTTTTTTCTTCTTTTTTTCATAGGCATCATTTCAATTAAGTTGAATTTGTATGATGTGCCATTTAACCGCTACGGTTATTAAAAAACTGACAAAAATGCTGTCAGGAAACACTATGTACACAATATCCAAATAAGATCATCTCACAATTATATCAGAAGGTGCTCCTATCTGCAGTCAAAGCCCCATTCATGTTTACTCTAATTGACTACCAAAACTATTTTAATCTAACAATGAGTAAATCCGTGAGGACGTGGAGAAGTTGACAGGAAGGCAGGTCGGGCGGCCATCTTGTCTTCACTCTGGGCTTTCAGCCTGCATCCTGTTAAAGTAGAGGACTGCAGGCTCCTGGGCAAGGTTGTGAATGTTGTAGGCATGTCCTGGTTACATGAACAGGAGAAGAGCCACAAGGGAGTATTGAGGATTCATCATGTTTTACTTCTGAGCTTAGTTTTCCTAAAGACCCTGTCACGCTGCACAGCTAATTGATTTGCCCATGAAAGACATTTCCAACGCTGCGTGGAAAATCATAGGTTGTGAACATTTAACCCATTTAACCTCAGATAAAGCATAATCCTGGATTTAATAAAAAAAAGAACAAAAGGCTTTTAGTTCTGCACTAGTCTTAATCGGTTTTGAAAAATAGATGAAGGGAAATCAAAGAGTTCTTACCACACGGGACCATGAACGTTTGTCCGGGGTTGTAAAGTGACACCTTCCCGTTGATGGTCACTCGGACACAGCTTGTCAGAACATTATAAACCTGGAAAAGAAACAACAACCAAAATCTTCTGAGTCTGTTTCTGAGGAATTGAGACCATAGAGGTAATTCACTGCAATACGAGACATACTTGTGAAGGACGACCAACAAAAGAAGAAACTAGACTGAGGAAAGATGCAGGAAGGAAGTCGAGTGGACTCACTGATGTGAAGCTGTGATCCACCCATAGAGGCTTCTTCATGAAGGAGCCCAGCAGGATTCTTCCGCTGCAGAAGGAGCTGGCCTGCAGGTCCACGCGGAGGCCCAGGGCTCGGCCACGGTAGGAGTACCACTGGAACTGCTCTGGACTTATCTGCCCCCCCCCTGCAGTAGCCACAGAAAGATACTGCATGACACGTCAGATACAGAACATCCCTCACAATGGAAGCAGATAAAGAAGGTAAACGGGATCTGGGTCTGGTCTGTGCCTTTAAGGAATCCTTAAAGTTACACAGACACACACTGTAGATGTGTTATGGACGTGTAGAGTTCTGATTTCAACCAACAACAAACAAACATGTAGTCTGGGACAAAGGTGTGCACAGGAGGCACAAACATATCTGAGCCTCCATGTTGTAGGCACCTCGGAAAGAAACGTAGCTTTGGGATAAATGTGTAACTGCTGTCCAAACACAGGCGTTGGGGTGAGAAGCATTCCTGGATGTCTGATCTCACATCACCCTGTCCCAGAGGTGCAGCCCCTGCTTGGAGGGTCCTGGGCTCACCTTTGATGGTGGTGGGCCAGAGCACCTTGAGCCACTCCTGCAGGTTGGCCCTGTCCTCCTGCTGCAGAAGCAGCGGCCTGAGAGGAGGCCCACACAGCTCAGAGCCAGCCAGGACAGGCACAGACAATCTGGACGAAGGTAAACCTGACGGAGGTCAAGGATACAGCATTGTTCAGCACTTCAACAGGAGATTTTTTTTTTGGGACAAAGACGTTGTTGTTGTTCGAGTGATGTTGTTTGTTGCTGTTTAGGGCCACAGAGTTAAGAACTTACACAAGTCCTCGTCTTCCTCGTGATGCTCCAGATCGACCATGGAGGACGGCCCACTTATGAAGCCCTTTAACCTGTGGGAAAAACAAAAAAACAGCGTCCACACTTGAATTCTCAGTTCACTGTGAAGACTCAGTGTAGAACTGAGGGAACAGACTGTTCAAAACATGGACCCTGTGAAAGGAGGAGTGAAGGGGGTACTCACGTGTTGTCTGACAGGCGTTGGCTAATGGAGGGCCAGCTCAGCCTCTTTCCCAGCTCTCCTGCAGACTCCATACACACTGAGGTGGTATGAGTCCCTACAGGACTGGAAGTATCATCACAAGGGATCAAGCTGCCGGAAGGTTCTTGATCCGGATCGACATCTTCAGTGTTGGTACCCTCGCTGGCGACACTGCTCTGGGCCGAACCTTGGCCCTGGGAGGGGAACAACGTTTTACGTCCTCCATCCCGGGCCGCACTTCTGACCCTCGCCACCGGGGGCACTGTGTCACCTGAGGTGAAGATGGCTGCGAACGTGGCCAGGGACCTCTTTGCCGTCTTGGGAGCAGAGAGGTCTTTCTTCTTCAGTGGTGGCTCGGGCGCTGTGTGGCGAGTTTTGGGCGAGCGGGCCAATCTGCCGTTCTGATGCGGTCTGAGAGAAGGTGACTTGTGTGCTTTGGGCTGCTTCGCCTCACCTTTTTGCCTTTTCGTGTTCTTGTCGTTGGGTTTCCGTGGCGACGAGGGCGTGGCCTCTACGTCGGCGGGGGGACTGCCAATCTCCCACCAGTTTCCGGGAGCTTTCCGGCATCGTTTTTCTTGCATGGGAATATTTTCGTGATTATGGGGTCTTTGAGGTGTGGAGGGGTGGTTCAGGGCTGACTTTGCGTTGGGGGTGCGACTATAGACCCGGTCAAACACCTTTTCACCTGTTAAGTCATAGTGTGCACAATCAGAACAGCAACAACACAAAACACACCATCCACCTACAGCCCATGCAGACCACAGCCAACTCCTTAATGGACGAGCATTATTCCACTACCTATCAATTTTATTAAGCGATCAAATTAAAAATAATAACAGCTGAGATTCCACATTATATTAGTATGATGTTTGTTGAGGTTTTAACCATCCTTACTGGGAGTGGAGGTATGTTGTCTGAGTGGACTGGGCTGTGGGCTGAGCTCTCCCTGGTCACGGCTACCAGAGTCGACCACAGCTTCCACTTCTGTCTCAGCAGGTTTTTCTGGTTTTGGTCGGCTGCTCTTCCTCTTCCTGGTGTGCCTGGCCCTCGTACCAGCCTTCTTAGGCTGTGGTTCTCCAGACCGCCTGGTTGAGAGCTTTGACGGCTTCTTGTCACTCACATCTCCACCTCCTTCCAGCGCCTCGTCCTGCACCACAGGCAGGGAGACGGCACCCTTTGCTGTCTTCCTGCTGCTCTGTTTAGACTTTTTAACAGCTGGTCCACTGTCGGCCTCGGTCTTCATGGTTTTGTCAGACACACCTAGCCACCAGGCCCCAGGCGCACACTTCTTTCTCTTCCCTAGCACAGGGCTCTCTGCACACGTGTCAGAAACACCCACAGTGGAGGGCTTGGACTCTGGACCCTTAGGGTTGGAGGGGACCTTAGAAGTTGCTTTTCTTTGTCCTTTTTGAAGTTTGTTCTTTGCCTTTTCTGAAGAGAAAAAGTCAACAAGAGTGGAGAATGAGATATTAATACTAACAACATGTTCATATACAGGAGAGGACACATACGTAGTTATGTCTACGCCTTTAAGCTATCGAAATTAAAACACATATACACACACAACGTCTGTGACATGACTGAACAAAGGAAGCTTGATACACATGTTCTCTGGTTCAGGGGAAGCCTTACCTGGCGCAGAATCCTCCTCCTCCTTCCTGTCTCCACCAACTGATAGGGACAGGAAGTCTACATCTCCTCCAGGCTCCTCCAAGTCCTCCATGTGACCAGGTTCTGCAGCAGGTTGTGGCAGCTCCAGCCCAGGGGAAAGTTCCCTGTTCCCCTTGGCAGACTTGCTTCTTCCCCTCTTGGGCTTCTCCAGACCACCTTTGGCAGGTTTGGATCTTTGAGCATCTGATGGTTTGGGAGCTTTCTCCTCCGTCTTTTGTTCTCTTTTGCTGGGTTTGCCAGAGGCACCTTCTCCGTGTCGGTCCTTCTGTCCATCTTCTTTGGCGGATGGAGCTTTAGATGAAACCTTGGTAGCTCCTTTCTTCTTGGACTGAGGTTTGTCTCTGTCGTCCTGATTGGTCAACCCACCGGCCTTGCTTTCGGGCCTCGTCAATCTTCCAGGACTGGAGCTCTCCTCTCGGTTCATCACAGCACCCTTCCTGTCCGTGCATGTGGAGAGGACAGATCTCGATGACACGCCTCTCGATGACACTGCCTTCCCTTTTCTTCCCTTTCCTTCCTGTTGAACCGGGTTCTCCGTTCCCTCCGGGGGTTCCTGCACCCCGGGAGCACAGCCTCCATGGTCCCGCTGAGGAACCACGTCTGCAGACGCGTCCTTGTTGGATGAAGAACTCTGAACTTTATTCTGCTTGGCTCGTGCCTTGCTTTTGTTCGGGTCAGTCTTCCTCGGGATGGAAAACAAGCTAGGGCCATCGTCCTCCAGGATCATGAAGTCATCGTCAAAGTCCTCAGGAGGTTGGCTCACTTTAGAAGGCACCGGCTTTGAGCTGGAAAACATGGGAGTGTGTTTACTTCAAGGACTCTTAGCACTAGCACCCCCAGGATACGGTTACTGTGGTCGTGAGCTTAAACAAGAGCGTTGTGTTATGGAAACAGGCAGTCAATCGTAAACCCATTGAGGACAAAGGGAGGCGGTATCCTGGTCTTACCGTGCTGGTATGGGCTGGCTGGCCTCCCTCAGTTTTAACAGAAAGGCAAACGCGTCTTTCTGCTTTTCTTTGGACTTGTCCTCTGTCACCAGGGAGGGTCTGGTCTCACAAGGTTGGGTGTCTTGTGTCATTGTTGAGACTAAAGGGCAAGACCTTTCTTGCCTGGGTAAAAGCCGAAACAATAAACAATACAAATTAAAAAAAGAATATAAATCCTCAAAATGATCACAGCTGTGAGAACCGTCTCCCCCCCCCCCCCCCCCGGTACGCTACACTGCAGAAGCATAAACTTGTTCTGGATACTGACTTTAAGGTTTAATTAAATGATTCTTACGAGGATTCTTTTGGAATGGACTGAGGTACAGCACATTGGACACTCTGTGATGGGTTTTCCAGGATTTGACGATTCTCTTCACTGCAAACAGATCACGTCAACATATCACGCTGATACTGCCAAGGTCCTGTCATAATCTACAATACCAACGTCAGAGAAATGCGAATAACAAATGCAAATAACTCACTGATTAACTGAGTATTTTCATTCAAAAGTCTTACCAAGGTGCTTTTCTTTTGCAAAGCAAAGCAAACTTCGTCGGAGGCGAGTCCACCCCAAGGTCATCCCCACTACAATGAGGACGGACGGGACAGTTACATTTAGCAGAAGCTCTTATCATGAGCGACTTACAGTAAGTACAGGGACATTTCCCCCGACGCAGGTAGGGTGAAGTGCCTTGCCCAAGGACACAACGTCATTCGGCACGGCGAGGAATTGATCCGGCAACCTTCTGATTACTAGGCCGACTCCCTCACCGCTCAGCCATCTGACTCCCCACAGTAACCAAGTATGCACTTACCTCATCACCACGATATCACATTTATAAAAGCACCTACTAAAAACACATGAATAACACCAAAGGACATTTATTTAGGACATCCCCTTACCTGTCTGTTGCCTGTCTACTGCAGTGCACTTCCTGTCCACTGGAGTGCACTTCCTGTGAGGTGGAGGAGTTGAGTTTGGGAGGGACATCCTCTTCATCCTCACAGACAAACAGGAGAGGAGAGGCTGTCTTGTCTCTATAGCAACAGCCTGCGTTGTCCACATGCACCTCCTGCTCAATGGGACTTGATGTCTTGATGGGGCCGTGTTCGTTGAAGGGGGTCACTACCTCTAATGGACAACAGTGGAAATGGTACAGCCTCATAGGTGAAAAGGTCAACCTTATAATTAGGTTCAAAATACAGGCCTTTAAACTGGTCATATTTGAAATTATAGTGATTACTTCCAAACTTCTCAGTTTCACAACATGTATTTTACCAGTTACAGTAAATTACTCTATTGTGCATGCATGTTTCTTACCAGTATCAAGTGTAGGGCAGTACAATGCCTTTAATGGCTCACATTTTAGCTCCTCAGGTATAACAGCCTGAGACACCAGACATGGCTCTTTAAGAGGAGATGGTTCTGGAACAGGTAGTGCACTTCCCTGCTCCTCTACAGCAGGACATGTCTCTTTAAGAGGAGATGGTTCTGGAACAGGTGATGCACTTCCCTGCTCCTCTACAGCAGGACATGTCTTCGGTATGGGAGACAGAGTTGGTAGATCCAGCTCTTCCTCTGAGGTAGAGTCTGTAACAATGTACATGGCATCATTAACTATGTGCAGGTTACCAAGAGTGAATAGTGTGTAGACTCATGCTCAACCAAGTCTGACCAAGTGCAGTAGGACCAAACACAGGATATGACAAAGTATTCAAAAAGCAACAAAAACTGCTGTTCTTACGTACCGAGGTCATCGAACAACTTGTCAATGTCCTTCAATTGCCACCGTTTGTCTTGTAATTCTGTAGATTTACTGCCATAACAACATAACATTGCAAGCACGGTTAGTTTGCGTGATGTTACTCAGATAACCACAACACTGAAAACGTTTGTTGTAAAAACAAATGAATCATTGACAATACATCTAAACGAATGTCGCGTAAAAACGAAATCGTTATCTCACCACTCTTGAATTGGGAAGTAGCGGAGCCTCTTCTGTGGTCTTTCCTGCAGTGAAGACACATTGTTATTCTTCCATACAAATTCTGCTGGCCAGCTTGCTACCACTACAGTCCCAGCTGTTGAACGACCAGTCCCATTTTGTGGTCATTTGCGAATACACGGTTGTTTTTAACGGTCCAAGCTAAAGGTATACATACCAGTTTCGGAATTTTGGAGTCCATCAGTACACTATTTGTTAAAAGGCTAGTGCTAACTTCTAGCGTCGTTACGTTAGCTTGATACTCGTTCTGCTAGCTAGTTGAGATAATGGGCAAAAGCCACTTTAGTCTTGCGACTACCAAATTGTTTTATCTACACGATTGTACATTACAAAATCTTGTGCAGAGCTATACATAAGTTAACTTCACTCATTGTGTCAAATGTACAAGAGCTAACTATGCGGCTAATTCCCGCTAGCAAAACAAAAGTGCGCGCGACTTATCTAAACGCCTTCTCTTTTGATTTGGATACGGTGGCTCTAAGGTGCACAACAGAACGGCATAAGCAAAGGCAAAGCTAACAATTTACAGTAATCGATAAAACTATAGCATGAACAGAAACGTAACATTTGAGAAATGTATTGCAAAATACACACACATAGATACACAACACCGTCGTGTTGTGTGTGAAAAGAAAGTTTAGATTTTCTTTTTTCAAAAGCTTGAAAAAAAAAAATTGGTCGAAAACTTTTTTTCGAACAAGGCACTACAGTGACGCCGAGTGGCTTCGCTGAGATCAGGGATACCCATTCCATTTCCATTTAGTCATTTAGCAGACGCTGTTATCCAGAGCGACTTACCCATTCCATTTCCATTTAGTCATTTAGCAGACGCTGTTATCCAGAGCGACTTACAAGTTCAGGGACATTCCCCTGAGGCAATTAGGGTGAAGTGCCTTGCCCAAGGACAAAACGCCTTTTTTTGCACGACTCCTTATAAACAGTGACAGGTTACTTTGGGATAGGTAGCTTAGGTCCAAATACATACCATTCAGATAGTGCTCTTATCTAGAACTATTTGCTTATGGTGGGCTGTATACTATACAATATTGCTATGAAACTGACAGAAAAAGTTAATGAATCACAACCACTAATACATTCTGTTGAATAAACAGAGGGGGTTAATAGGTTACTAGAATCAAGTGCACCCAACTCCAAGTTAGTTACAAAACATTTTATAACTTTTTATTATAACCCAATAAATCACAGTTGAAATAAACTATTTACAAAATTACAAAGTACAAATGCATCATTGGATCATTTTCAGTCAATCATATTATTACATTTATATTTAGCAGACGCTTTTATCCAAAGCGTTTTCCAAGAGAGAGCTTTACAAAAGTGCATAGGTCACTGATCATAACACCGAGATATCCCCAAACATTGCGGGTAGCCAAACATGAAGCATACATTGTGAAAAAACGAAAATAAGTGCAAAAGGGAATAACTATAAGAGCATGTTATTATTATTACCATAACACGTTCATTTATGATCACTTTAGAGTGTTTCTTAAGAAAACATGTTTCAAACGAACACTAAAGAAATATTTTCCTTGTCTTTTCTGCAATCTCCATTGGAGAAACCGCTTCGTCTGGGCGGACATGTTTGTACAGGGGGTTCTTGATGTGTCTCCACACAACCAACCCAATCCTTACGACGAACAGGAAACAGGTCAAACCCATCAGCACAGCTATGGGGAGGAAATACAAATAAACCAATGAACATCTTGGTGTACATATAGTGTGTCCAGGGCCAAAAACCATCTTGAATTGTTTATTGTAATAATGTATTAATATACTGTATAATACTGTTGTGAAAACAAAACACAAACAAAAGGCAGTGCCATGTAGGCCTATCTGTACCACCAGTATTTGTCTTCTTGGATTTGATCCCTGCATTTATAGTTTTTGTTAATGTTCCTTACCCTCGAAGACAGCATTGCGACTGGGAGAAGACGCATCATAGTTCTTTGTCAAGTTTCCAGCCAGGGCCACAATCACAACCGGGTAGATCGTGAGGATGTAGCGCATGTGTTTGTCTAAAACAAAGTTCTCCAGAACAAACCTGGCAAAGATTAACCAATATAAAGATGAAAATACACACCAATCTCTTCCTCTGTCTAGACATACTGCAGTAAGCCCACTATGAAAATCATGCATGGCTACTCTTTTTGATACATGAGATGGTTTAATCTGTACTTACCAAACAACCAACACCACAGTCAGAATAGAGAGAGATACTGTTGCAGCATCTGTTGCAGACAGACTTCCATCATAGTTCATTACAATTGTCAGGTTGATCAAGGTAGCAATGGATGTCCAAGTTGTGTAGGTGGACAGTGCATTCTGAACCTGAAAACATAGCACAATGTGTGTGAGAAAAGACTATCGGTGGTTGAACTCATTGACATATACAATAACAATATCAAAATGTAAACTTTTTCACAAAAAGTAAATGTAACAGTTTGTTGGATGAAAAAAGAAACTACCACACTGTCACTGTCACGGCCACAGCCGTGCCCCCCCCCCCCCCGGTTTCATTTTTGTCCCTGCCCCGGTGTTCCCTGTCTCATTGTCTTCACCCGTGTCTCGTTCAGTTCTCGTTAGTTTCATTGTGTCCACCTATGTCTTGATTGTTTCTGTGAATTTAGGTTCCTGTTTTGTGCCCAGCCTTTGTCTTGGCATTACCCTTTGTCCCTGCGTGTTACCTTGTCTGTGTCCCAGTTTATGAGAAATAAACCCCTTTTGTTTGACAATGCTTGCCAACTCCCCTGCATTTGGGTCCAACCCCACCTCACGTCGTGACAGACTGTGCATTTTACAGAAAAGAAACGGTCCTACTCACTAATGCACGGATGAGCCAGAGGTCTACTTTGTGGTATTTGTTGAGCCAGGCACCATAGATGTGAAGTCCGTGACAGGTGAAGAATATCGCAACATAGTTTGTGCAGGCAACCAGAAACAAAAAAACCAAAGCTGGTATCATGTACCTTCGAAAGAAAAGAAACCATCAGATTACAAAAAGGTTTAAGAAAACAACATTAGTCTACCCTAAATATTATAGGTTTACTTAGATTTCCTAACTTCCAGGTAATAACCAGGTTTAGAAGAAATTAACTTTCTTATAGAAAAAATATACAGTGCCCTCCAAAAGTATTGGAACAGTGAGGCCAATTCCTTTATTTTTGCTGTAGACTGAAAACATTTGGGCTTGACATCAAACGATGAATGTGAAACCAGAGATCAACGTTTCAGCTTTTATTTCCAGGTATTTACATCAGGATCTGATGCACAAATTAGAAAATATCACCTTTTTGTTCGAACCCACCCATTTGTCACGTGAGCAAAAGTATTGGAACATGTGACTGACAGGTGTGTTTTGTTGCCCAGGTGTGTCCTATTACATACATTATTCAATCAATAAATACCACTGAATGTCTACACTCAGGTTCAGATTGGGTAAGATAGGTTTTGTCTATGCAGACTGTATTCAGAGGTGAAAACAACATGAAAACCAGAGCGCTGTCTTTGGGTGAAAAACAAGCAATTGTGAGTCTTAGAGAAGATGGAAAATCAATCAGAGCCATTGCAGAAACATTGGCCAT
This sequence comes from Hypomesus transpacificus, assembly GCF_021917145.1. Classification (NCBI taxonomy): domain Eukaryota; kingdom Metazoa; phylum Chordata; class Actinopteri; order Osmeriformes; family Osmeridae; genus Hypomesus; species Hypomesus transpacificus. The sequence goes on from NC_061067.1 coordinate 830,056, forward strand.
AGCCAGTACAACCATTTGGAATGTCCTGAAGAAGAAGAAAACTACTGGTGTACTAAGTAACAGACGTCGAACAGGTAGACCAAGGAAAACATCAGCAGTTGATGACAGAAACATTGTGAGAGCTGTAAAGAAAGACCCTAAAACAACTGTTAGTGAGATCAGCAACAACCTCCAGATGGCAGGAGTGAAGGTATCACTATCTACTGTTCGCAGAAGACTTCATGAACAAAAGTACAAGGGCTACACCAGAAGATGCAAACCACTCATTAGCAAGAAGAATAGGAAGGCCAGGCTGGAATTTGCCAAAAAGTACAGAGATGAACCTCAAAAATTCTGGGACAAAGTTTTATGGACTGATGAGACAAAGATTAACTTTTACCAAAGTGATGGAAAGGCTAAAGTTTGGAGAAAGAAAGGAACTGCTCATGATCCCAAACACACAAGCTCATCTGTGAAACACGGTGGAGGTAATGTCATGGCTTGGGCTTGCATGGCTTCTTCTGGGACGGGCTCATTAATCTTCATTGAGGATGTAACACATGATGGCAGCAGCAAAATGAACTCGGAAGTCTACAGAAACATTTTGTCTGCCAATTTAAGGAAAGATGCAACCAAACTGATTGGCAGAGCCTTCATCATGCAGCAAGATAACGACCCAAAACACACTGCCAAAACAACAAAGGAGTTCATCAGGGGCAAGAAATGGAAGGTATTAGACTGGCCAAGTCAATCTCCAGACTTAAACCCTATAGAGCATGCATTTGACCTGCTTAAGAGGAGACTGAAGGGAGGAACCCCACAAAACAAACAACAACTGAAAGAGGCTGCAGTGAAAGCCTGGGAAAGCATCAAAAAGGAAGAATGCAAAAGTTTGGTGACGTCAATGGGTCACAGACTTGCTGCAGTTATTGAAAGCAAAGGATTTGCAACTAAATATTAAGTCTTATTCACTTAAATATGTTTTAAGTATATCTGTTCCAATACTTTTGATCACATGACAAATGGGTGGATTCAAACAAAATGTGATATTTTCTTAGTTGTGCATCAGATCCTGATGTAAATACCTGGAAATAAAAGCTGAAACGTTGATCTCTGGTCTCACGTTCATTATTTGATGTCAAGCCCAAATGTTTTCAGTCTACAGCAAAAATAAAGGAATTCGCCTCACTGTTCCAATACTTTTGGAGGGCACTGTATTTGATGGACATTGTCACACTTACGTTCTGTCCCACAGCAGTAACCACCCAATATTTAGACCCATGTTCAGGATCCAGGACACAAAGAACCCATATGGCAACACTGGAGGACTACAGTACACCCACCCATAGGCATTTCTAGAAAAGATGAGAACATCTAAATGTCACATGTAATTACCAAAGCAACTCTGAAAGTGTAATATAAGTGTAAAGCCCAAAAATATCTGTCATGAAAAAATAGAAATGTATTAGGCTATACAGAAACCAACTTAAAAGTTATTCTTCAAAATAAACCATAAAAAGAGTATCGGAGAAGAAACTGGAAGTTTTATCTTACTTTCTACAGAGACCAGAGAGGATGTAGCCCAACATGAGCGTCAACCAGGCATAGATAACTCCCCAAATAGAGAACGTCCCTCCTGACGGAGTAATCTGGGTGTCAAACTCGGCTGACACATTGGCTGTGCTGGACTTAAATGGATCTGATAAGAAAATACAGAATTGTATCAAACAGTGTAACCCTATTACACCCAAACAAGTGTCTCTGAATTTTGAATTGCATTTCTAGTAGGCCTACGCTAACTCACCGAGTCCTGGACCGGCCAATATGTTGAATACAATTATGATGATATAGGAAACGAGTGACGCTACTATTAAAGCCAAACGACCAGGATTGTGCTTTTCCATTTTGGTTAACTGCAACAAATACATTTAACGTTAACATGTGTAATGGCATGACGTGAACAACACTCATATAATGAGCTTTAACCAAAATAATTTACACATACCTTTTCCGTTCCGCTCTAGGATAAATGTTGATGAACAGACTGACTGAATGGGTGTAGCCTATATGGTTGGCGTGCGGTGCTCATATACCTAGCTAGTTGTGTAACCTGAACCAGTTTTTTTGTATAACAACACGTGCACGCTATCTTTACCACAGGTGAGTATAGTACCTGTTACAAAAGGATATCCTATGCAGTTTTTTTTCCTTTTCAAATCAAGCCTTGGTTGAAGAATCTTACGAAACAAAAACATAAAACGTAGAACACGTGGTTAGGTGTGGCTGTACTTTGACAGCATCCCTCTAAAATGTAAACATAGATAGGCTACTCCTTTGCATATCCCCGTTGTCATATATTGCCAGTGGATCTTTTCGACCAGTTAACTTTAATGCAAGTCAGAAAAAAAAAAAAATATGTGCAAGTGGCCTTGCCCCTAACCGTCATATTGTCGTTGTAGTATACGTTCACGAAGGAAGTACCTGTCAACGATTAAGTAACAGAGGACAATTTGCGACTCGAGTTGCGGAAAATACATTCTGAAGAAGAATTACACTGATGATCTCACGGTACTTTTAGTAGGCGTTCAGGGCAAATCTTTGTAGCTCACGGTTTTTTGAATTTGAAGTTTTATGGTTAGCTTTCCCAGTTTACACTATCCTTAACACTTTCCTACATCCACGATGCTTTCGACTGATTTGGCTTTAGCGTGGTTCTCAACCCTGTCCTCAGGGAACCCCTGTCCTGGATGTTTTAGATGTTTCCCTGCGCCAAAACACCTGATTCAAATAAAAGGGTTGTTATCTAGCTCTGTACAAGCCTGGTAACGAACATGCATTTGAATCAGGTGTGTTGGAGCAGGGAAACATCTCAAACAAACAGGGTTGAGAACCACTACGTCTTTCCATCACACAAGTAGGCTATGTAGTGATAGTTTTCTATAGCAGCTTTAATCTCAGATATGGTAGCTGCTGAGAGCCTCGTTTTTGTTAAGAATAAAACGTTAATATCTAGCTGGGGCAGTAGCGCACCAACCTGTTCACTAGCGTTAAGTGCAATGGAAAGACCTCACAGTTTGAAGAGAAGCAACATGTGAAATAAAATGGACAGACAAAATATTTGTATTTACAAACAACATTATTACACTACTATTTATCGGTGCTTGAGTTGAATTAGGCAACAATATATTGTTCAGCTAATATTTAGCCTATCTGAAGTGTGAGATGTGAGGTAGGCTAATTATGTCTAGCATATCTGGAACGAAATGTTGAGGTGAGATCAGAAGAATAAAAACAATATTGACAAAGACAACGTTTATGTAAAAAAATAGGCTATGTTTACTTTCTTTGTAACAAAACAAACGGTAACTTGTTCAACATTTATGGCAAACTTGGTCAAACAGCGAACTACAACATTGCCATGTCTTATGTAGATAGTTAGGCTTGCGTGTTTTTTCTTTATTTTTTTCCCTTCTGATTTGCCTAACTTTCAGTCTCCCAGGGCCTGTCCCTCATTTGCGCTTTAGACAGTAGCGTCGTGTGTGAGCTTTGTCACCGGTAGCGTCACAGATCGGGCAGATGTAACTCCTCAGAATGGGGCAAATAACCCTTCCGTCTTTTGCTTTCAGTTTGTGGGATCGGTAGATTTTCTCCGTTTCGCCGTTCTGTTTGCAGAAGGCACAGCAAGTTGAGGTCGGGCTGCAACGGCTGGTGTCTGAGATACTACTTGCTGAGCTTAGATCATCAGATTCAGAGTTGTTACTTAAAGAGTCATCGCGGCGACGGGGTTGGACCGCTGGCACGCATCGAATCCACTCGGGCATTGGGGGTCCACTCTCTGTCTTGCGCATCACACTCAGTTGCTCCAGTGTCCTCCCAAGATTCATATAGTCGTGCCACATGTCGAAGTCATTGCTTGACCCGATGCTGTTTTCTTCTGCGAGATGTTTCTGCATGGTTGTCATTTTTCGTGGTTGTTGTATTCTTGGGGGCTTTGTGTCTCCTAGTATTTATAGGTGTCTGGCTCGTGACTGACTGACCCTCATATTGCAACATTGTCTGGCAGGCGGCATGCCGACACGGTGGTCGCACGTCAGTCTGGCGCCACTTATTGCAATGTGTCTTTGTTTTTGTATTAGTTTACTTTGGTGTCTCGTTTTGCAACCCTTTGGTTTAATTGCATCACAGACAGTTCTAACAACAAACGCTTACATATTTCCAACACAATGCCAGGATAAGTACATATCAATCTCACACCACATTGACCTATAAGCATGCACTGCGCTTGCTGTTAGAAGATATGTGCAAGGTTGAAAGGTAAATTGGGTTGATGTTGATGATTGATCAAATTGCACAAGAGAGAACTGCAATGTCATTTACGGTTTGGGTAAGATAGACTTTAAAGGTAATTTATTTAGGTCTGATTTACACCTTATTTAAAGAAGATTGATTCCAGACAACCCACTTGAGCGTCTGACTGGCTTGAAACATTGTTATTTCTCTGGTCTGTTGACCCACTTCAGCCCTCTCTGAGTCCACCTTCAGCCAGGCCAGGTGCACAAGATGTCTGCATGTGCAGCTCATGCCATACAAACACGTCATGTTCTAAACCATAGTGCATGATAATATCTATCTGAATAATACACGTCAAGCATTACAGCAGCTTGTTGTTTAGCATTTAGGCTACATACACACATTGTGCTATAGGGTTAGGGTTAACAAATTGTGCAGTTCAGTATAATATTAGGACTAAGCTTAAAATGACACTCAAAGGCATCAGAAAAAGCTGCATGCAAGGGAAATGTTAAGACCAATGTCATAGTAGGCTATTACAATTTCAAACTTTCATCCTAGCAAAAACCCTTACAAAAACTACAACCTAATTTTGAACAGCACTGTGTAAACAATGTGTATCCATAAAATGCAGATACAAATCCAGGACACTTCTGTAACTCCAGAGATAAGAAAACGTGTTCTGGTGCCACCTATTTTTGCATCACTCTCTTCATTTAATAAGATCCTCTTATTCATAAATGAGTAACTTCTCTTAGTCATTTAATGAGTGCACTCAATGCACTCGTTTTGCATTGATGCAATGCAAAACATGGGCAAAGTAGGTGGCACCATAAAATGTTTTCTTAAAACACGTAATTTCTTAGTATTACTCTAAATAACCATGGACTTCGTAGATGATCTGCGTTTGTTTGAGAGGAATAAACAAGTGCACATGCGCAGTACTTCAACCGGCGGTGGCTGTAGGAGTGGTGGCCTAGCGAATTGGGGGATTATTATACCCAAATTATACAGGTCAGTAAAACGTATCAAGGTTATTAAGAACCAGATATTATTTACGGCATCTAAGGTCCTATTTACATTGTGTTCAAAAACGAGTAATAAATTGTTTAGACCTTTTATGTACCTTTCTAAGTATGCCAGTCGTTAGGTTAGCTTCGGTGGTCGTCAAATAGCTAGAGCTAATATCGACGACGTGAAATTATGCTCAAGTAGAATTGTTGCCTTCGTTTGTTGTTATTTGTTCACAATCCGGCGCATGACAGACGGTTAGGGGGGTTTCGACCCACCACTTGCCCAGCAGCAGCGACTCAATTCACCATAGGTCAGTCCTGGATACTCAAACTGGGTTAGCTAACGCTACATACCGACAATAACATTAGTTGCTAAAATAGCTTTAGCCTATATCAGGCTAGCTATATCTTCAAACAGCCTTTACCAGCTGCTTTGCTGGGCCAACGTTACAGCGCTTTAATTACAACAACGCGGTTAAATCGGACATTCGCCGATTAAAGCGGTTTAGCTACATGTTGGTTGTCTTTTACTTGTCAAGTCTAGCTAGCCAATTTTGCTCTACTGGCAACGTTGTGTAGCGAGCTGTACATTTAGAAGTAGCTGTCTGGATAGTTGACATAATTACATTTCCTCTTATTGCTAGTCTAGCTAGCGTTTATTCGAGACAATCATTAGTCTAGCTATTATTGTGAAGCCACTGAAAGTAAGTCCATGCAGTCACATCCATTACTTCCAAGCATTATTTTCATACTTTGGTCATACTATATATTTTTTCCCCATAATTTAACCCCTCTTTAAATAACTCATTGCCTACTTCCAGACTACAGAATGAGTCAGGGTAAAGACAATGCACGGCTCAAGAGCTACAAGAATAAGTCGCTCAACACAGACGAGATGAGGAGGAGGAGAGAGGAGGAGGGATTACAACTCCGTAAACAGAAGAAAGATGAACAGGTGAGCCTAAGAAAGCCACATGTTGTTACATTACCATCATTCCCTTCCCTACGTTCCCATGGGGATCTACAGAGTAGGATCACAGCATAGGTGAAGTATGACATCGTTGCCGGGCAACCTGCAGTTCTCTGTAGACATCTGCCAAAGCGTGATGAGGCTGTGTGTCTTTGTTGCTGTATGGACTTGAACGATTAACAAGCATAACGATCTGAGCTGGTTCTCTCGTAAAGCTGTTCAAGAGGAGGAATGTTGCAACGGTGGAGGAGGATGGAACCGTGGAGGAGGACAGCATGGGTGACAGCGGTTACTTAGAGTCCCAGGCTAATAACATGGACCCCCTCACTGTGAGTAGTGTGAACAATTGGAGACAGACACACGCGCACACATTGCTTAACATCAATCGATAAAGCTATGCTTATTTCTGATTTGACTAGTGCTTGATTCTCACAATTCTCTGTCCATCTCTCTCTCTCTCTCTCTCTCTCTCTCTCTCTCTCTCTCTCTCCAGGGAGGAGTGATTTCAGAGGACATGACCCAGATGATCTTCTCGAGTTCTCCTGAACAACAGCTAATGGCAACACAGCGCTTCAGGAAGCTGCTATCTAAAGGTAAGAATGCCGGCTGTGCCCTTGCCTCTGTATGGGTGCCGACCTCACCACAGGCGTCACTCTGACCCTTGCATGCCCAGTCTCTCACTGTTGTCGAATCCGTCACACAGAGCCCAACCCACCCATCGATGAGGTCATCGCCACCAGTGGAGTTGTGGAGCGCTTTGTGGAGTTCCTTAAGAGGAGGGAAAACTGCACTTTGCAGGTAGATTCACGCAACCTGTTTTGATTCAGTCTGTGGGCAAAATGTTGCACTTTACATACACACACACACATATCTGTAGCAATGTCTGTGGATGTATGACCATTCAAGTAGTGATTGTTCATTGGGTGTGTGTGTGTGTGTCCAGTTTGAGGCAGCGTGGGTCCTGACCAACATCGCCTCAGGGACGTCCCACCAGACCCGCGTGGTCATCCAGGCTGGAGCCGTGCCCGTCTTCATAGAGATGCTCAGCTCCGACTTCGAGGACGTCCAGGAACAGGTACGTCACATACATCTGGGAAGGCCCTCTCTCTCCCATCCAGTGTTTCCCCTACCATTATATTAGGGGGGCGCCCCCCCAACACCCCCCCCCCCCCCCCTGGAAGGTCAAGTTGATAAACTATATTATATAAACCATAAATTATATAGCGCCAGATCACAAAATAAGTCATTTAAAGTTACCTTTCCTATAAAACAGGTAAATAGCTTGCTCTTTTATTAAATAACATAAGGCCATATAGTTTGTTTATCTTATTTACATGACGGCATGTCATTTCTGTCATTGGGACAGAAATGACATGCCCACCCCCCCACCCCACAAAAGCTGTAAACCTAGGGGAAACACTGCCATCTGAGTCCTGTTACACATTTAATCGCAAAACACACACCCGTCTCCTCTGTGTGTGTTGTTGCGCATGGAGCTGTGTTGAATACCAGTGTGTGTGGAGAGGAATGTTTGAGTGTGCCTCTGGTTTTGGATTGTCGCTGTACCACATTGTTTTTGATACACTCTGAATGTTCTTGTGACGCTGTGTGTTGCTGTCGCTGCAGGCGGTGTGGGCCCTGGGGAACATAGCAGGAGACAGCACAGAGTGCAGAGACTATGTAGTGGACTGCAACATCCTGCCCTCTCTAGTACAGTAAGTACTCAACTACCATCTCCCTTGTTTGAAATCTTCACGCCTTGATGTTTTTTGGGGGGTTTCAAGTTTGATAACAGGCCGTTATCAGGTGAACTATGTTCTTTGATAGATCAATACCTGTGGCTTCTCTCTCTCTGCCAGGTTGTTGGCCAAGCAGAATCGTCTCACCATGATGAGGAACGCAGTGTGGGCGCTCTCCAACCTCTGTCGAGGGAAGAACCCTCCCCCGGACTTCGCCAAGGTAACGTCCCACCTTTGACATCGCTACGGTAACAAACAGGACCCACCTCCCGCATCACCATCTTGATGTCTCTAAACTAGGACTGTGGCAACAGCAGACCAACACACAAAACAATAGATGTTCTCTTCCTCCACCCTCTCCCCCACCCCCTCTTCCTCCAGGTGTCTCCATGTCTCAGTGTGCTGTCGTGGCTGCTGTTTGTCAACGACACGGACATCCTTGCGGATGCGTGCTGGGCTCTCTCCTACCTATCAGATGGCCCCAATGACAAGATCCAGGCCGTCATAGACTCTGGGGTCTGCCGCCGCCTGGTGGAGCTGCTGCTGTAAGGTCACACGCATCACTCAGTCACCACACACACGCATCACTCAGTCACCACACACACACACACACACACACGCATCACTCAGTCAGCATCCACACACACACACACATCACTCAGTCAGCATCCACACACACACACGCACACACACACACGCATCACTCAGTCAGCATCCACACACACACGCACACACACACACACGCATCACTCAGTCAGCATCCACACACACACACACACACACGCATCACTCAGTCACCACACACACACACGCACACACACACACGCATCACTCAGTCACCACACACACACACGCACACACACACACGCATCACTCAGTCACCATCCTCACACACACACACACCTCTCTATGCTACAGACATTGACCTAACCCTGCGATGCCTCTTGTGGTGTCATTTCAGACACGCTGACTACAAGGTGGTGTCACCAGCCCTGCGAGCCGTGGGAAACATCGTCACAGGAGACGACCTCCAGACACAGGTAAAGACCGCAGACGTGAACGTCCTGCTTGCATTCAGAGCAGCTCACTGCTGGTCTGGCCAGCATTTGTCTTGTGTGTTGTTGTTGTTTCACAGTGTGTGTGTGTGTGCGCGCTCTCTCCAGGTGATCCTGAACTGCTCCGCCCTCCAGTCTCTGCTCCACCTCCTCAGCAGTCCTAAGGAGTCCATCAAGAAGGAGGCCTGTTGGACCATCTCCAACATCACTGCAGGGAACCGTGCTCAGATACAGGTACGTGTGTGTGCTTTTATGTTTCTTTTAATGTTTTCATTTCCTGCGACCAGCAGCTCTATAACTCCGTCACTCGTTTGGTTGGTGACCGTCTACGTGGTCACAGCTTGTTTTCATTCAAGTTAGTCTGCTTCCAAGAGCTAACTCTCCTTGAATCTGTTGCTTTTTGCGTCCCCCTCCTCCCTCTTTCCCCCCCCTCCCCCCCTCCTGGCCTGTAGATGGTGATGGATGCAGGGCTGCTGCCCCCCATGATCAATATTCTCCAAGTGGCAGAGTTCCGCACCCGGAAGGAAGCAGCCTGGGCCATCACCAACGCTACCTCAGGAGGCTCTGCGGAGCAGATCAGGTACAGCCCCAAGGCCAGGAGCCCCCAGGCCAGGAGCCCCCAGGCCAGGAGCCCCCAGGCCAGGAGCCCCCAGGCCAGGAGCCCCCAGGCCAGGAGCCCCCAGGCCAGGAGCCACCACGCCTGCTCTCAAACTGCAGTCTGTCCAGGTGTCGTTCACCGCCTTGTAATTCATTCAGGTTATCAAACTAAAATCTTCTGTGTCTGTGTGTGTGTCTGTGTGTTCTCTCTGCAGGCACCTTGTGGAGCTGGGCTGTATCAAGCCTCTGTGTGACCTCCTGACGCTGATGGACTCTAAGATCGTCCAGGTGGCCCTGAACGGGCTGGAGAACATCCTGAGGCTGGGAGAACTTGAGGCCAAGAGGGGCGGGGGCATCAACCCATACTGTGCTCTCCTAGAGGAGGCCTACGGTACGCACACATCCAGCCTAGCTGGTAGCTTCTCTAAAAATAAAGGAAGGACAGGATATTTGACAGCACACAGACCCGGGGTTGGTCTTGACGGCCCTTGTGTTCCGCCTCCACTCCAGGTCTGGACAAGCTGGAGTTTCTACAGGGCCACGAGAACCAGGAGATCTACCAGAAGGCTTTCGACCTGATCGAGCGCTACTTCAGCCCCGAGGATGAGGACCCGTCCCTGGCCCCGGCCGTCGACCTGCAGCAGCAACAGTTCCTCTTCCAGCAGTGCGAGGCCCCAATGGAGGGCTTCCAGCTATAATCTTCAACACCTCTCTCCCTCAAACCCCTCACCCTGGCACACGCCCCTGCCCCTCTCTCTGCCCTCTGCCTCAGATCCCCCCCAGCCCCTCCCCCCTTACCTCCCCCACACCCCCAACTCCCCTAAGAGAGATTGATTTAATCATTATCATGATTACTAGAAGTGTAATATTTCCAGAGCACGTGTGTGCGTGCAACGCAGGCAGAGTCCTTGCAGTCCTGTCAGCCAGTTGGTGAAGGTTTTCGCTGTCGTGCTCTTAAGTCTTCTCCGAGCTCACACTTACACGCTTCATTGTTCAGCAGCACAGCAACAACAACCCTCTCTCCTCCTCCTCCTCCTCCTTCTGCTCCCCTCAGCCCCCTCCCACCCTCCCTCATTCAGAGGATACCAAACTGCCCCTTCACCCTAACTGGCTCGTTACCATATGGAGAGAAAAGAAAGAGAAAACAACCTGTCCACGACCACATTCCCAGACCATGACCTGACCCAGACCCGGAGGAGATGGGAGTAGGTACAGCCAAGCTGTTTGTCTGACTAAACTGCATCAACGACTGAGAAAAGGCACACGCGGATGTGCCAAACCCCCCCCCAACCAGCATCCAATCCAAACACTGGACTGACCGTGAGACTGTGTGACCACACAACCGTGTCTCGACCGTGGTCAATGGACTGACCCGCCCCCAGCGGCGTGATGTGGCCAGTCCAAACCTAACTGAATGACTTCTACTGAAGGCACTTAAAAACGACTAAAAAGGAGGTTACTTTGCCCTCTTTTTGGCCATTGATTGGTCACCATGGATTGACTTAATAGGAGTTTAACCAGTGGTTGTGAGGGGTGGAGCCTGTTTTTGTGACTAACCTGGCTTGTTTTACCCTTCCAGTCCCCATATCATGCATTCCTTTCTACAGTGGTGGGACTCCCTCCATCTGTATTGCAGGCTCCACCCTAAGAGTTTGGGCTGGCTCCTGCCTCTGGTGTGATACAAATACCCCATGGAATCATGGGAATTGGAGTCTTCCCTCGCACTGAGACAAATGGACGGACGTAGACCAGACAAAATAAAACTATTTATTTCCGTGAACCTGTCCAACAGATCATGGGAACTTTGAAAACCTAAATCCGCAATTCCATTTAATTTGCTGCACTTTAGTTCAGGAATTTCACCTGTTCATTCAAAATCTTTCAGAAGTTTTTAGAGCTCACTTGTCATTGGTTCACAATGGCTCTTTCCCCTCCTCAGGAAGTGAGGTGTAAATACTCAGTTGGGACTATAACTAATGAACTAGTTGTTTCACTTCAGCTCGACAATGTCTCAAGGCACTTAGAATTCCACCATTTCAAGAAATCTTAAAATTCCGCTAGTCTTTGGGGTATTGGCTATTGAGATACTGTTCTGTCTCCAGTTTGATCATGCCAAATAAGTACACCAACCTAATCCAACGATGTGATTGTACAACAGAGTTTTTAAAAAAAACTGAGTTCTTTGAAAACATGATTTGCTTTAATTTGGGGTAAAACCTGTCAGTACCGGAGGTGCCAAATTAATCTCTTACGAAAACGAAGCAGAGAATAGAGATATTTAAATTCAAATTGAATACTAGCAATTTATTAGTCACCAAGGCTGAAAGATTGTTTACCAAGTTCTTTATTTTGTCAGATTCCTCCATTGATTACTAGCTCTTCATGTTCAATACTGCAGTCGTATTAAGTTTGTGTAACTGTCCTATGTTATGCCATTTGCATAAATGCTGTTTCATGAACTTGTCGTGAACTTGTCTCATTCAAGTTAAACCTCTTTGATTCTAACACGGTGCCATCAAACTTAATCAGAACTACTTTAACAGGACTTAGATTTTCACAATCATTTGAATGGCTTTACAACAGACAGAGGTTTGTACACTGCTCAGTGTCAGGACACTCCATTCAGGTAAGGATGAAGCTAAAGGGAGTGATCTGGCATGTACACGAGGACCCGTCCATGATCCACTTTCCAATGTACTTACCTGAAAATAAGCCATGTTGTACATTTGAAGTGCACAATGTATATGGGTGTACCTTGAGTCATGATTTAGCCATCCTGACTGAAATTCCAGCCTTCCAAACACCTACAGTCTTTGCTGGCTTAGTGGTACTGCCAGAATGGACCAAATCATCCTTAACACTTATCACATTCTAAACTAAAGTTTTACTTTCTTGCTAGGATAAATATGGATACATTTAAGGCATTTACATAGAGGAGCATGAGAGAGAAATAAGGATGGTTTGGACAGTCACATAAGCTATATTCAGAAAAATGAGTGAGTGCTTTCATTATGTCAGCAAAATCCCAAAACAAAAACAGCACTTCCAGACAATTTAGACCAAATTATCAAACACAAATTATGGATGAAAAAAGCAATGAACATTTGGCATACTTCCATTGTGTGGGTGAGATGCTCTAAACCAAATACATATACTCAGTAAAGATTTCTCTATAAAATGAGTTATTGTATACAACTGACCTCTCATACATTCTTTTGAAATAGATAGGGGATCTAGGGTGTAAGTAATTGAACCAAAACGAAATACCAAATCTCTCTGCTCAATTCCTGTGCGATGCTACGTTACAAGAGAAATGGAGTCCCCAGTACCACAGGCTACCGTACCAACCATCAGCCCAGAGGATGGGACTACAACAGTGGGACACAAGAGTGTAGTGTTGGGGGACAGGTGGAGGTGTGGTCGTTCTCATCCAGTCCCTCTCACTGAGCCTTTACGGTCAGGCTAGCTGCTTCTAGGGCTGCTGCTGTGTCCTTCTCCTTCTGTATCTCTTCTCTCCATCTCGCTTTCTTCTCCATGTTCTGAGAGGTCAGAGACTCATGTCTGCCAGCGGCCTGGGAAGGGGCAGAGGAAGAGACACTCAGGCAGGAGAAAACCGAGCCCAGGATGACTCAGTTGAGACATCGTCAAGCTCAGTTATTACTTTCATTTGAACATTTTCCTTTCAGAACTGACCCGAGGTGAACACTAAGACAACACAAATGAACTGTAACACATGCTAGACCATGGACCCTTCGAGTCATGTACTCAACTCACTTCTAAAGGAGGAGGAGGAGGGTAAATCCATCCAACCCAGGACATTTCTATCAACACGTGAACATGGAGAATAGCATGTACACACTCGCATGCATGAGAGCACACTGACATCACTGTGTTTCTCTATTGCCTGTTAAAGCTCACCCGCTTTCCCAAGATGACTGTGACTAGACAGGCTCCGATGGTGACCGCCATCATTATGTAGCAGGCCTTTACTCGGACTTTGTTCCTGGCCGCATCAAGCATCTCGAACCTGTGTGAGGTATATCAAATGTTATCTCAATCCAATAAAGTCACAAATGAAAAACTTTACAACATGCAGTACGTTTCATGGGAGGGTGTGTTTTACTGTTTAATAAGAAGAAAGTATGAGGTGTGGCTGTGAGACAGTCTGGGGAGGAGGACTGTTTGGGACAGACTGACTGTTTGGGACAGACTGACTGTTTGGGACAGACTGACTGTTTGTTTGGGACAGACTGACTGTTTGGGACAGACTGACTGTTTGGGACAGAGTGCTGCTCTAAATCAAACCAACAGATCTTCTTAGATCTTCTCCCAGATGGCAGACGTCCCAAATTATCTTAGCCTTCGGACAGATTTGGTTTGAACAACAACAGTTGTGTGTGTCCCCCCCCCCCCCCCCCCCCCCGGTAACAACACTCATCCAATTAGCTGGCAGATAGCACGGCAATGATGTCACTTGGTATAAATAGCCAACCAGAGGTGGGTGTGCTGGGACGTCTGGTGTAAACAGTGAACAGTCACTTACGACACAAGCTCTGGGATCTGGTTGGGGGTCTTGAAGCGCCCGGACCAGACTAGGATCTTCCTGTCCATGTTGGATGGTCTGTAGCCGGGTAGCTTGAACCCAGGACGGGGTGCTGGGGGGGGGGGGGGAAACAGAGCACACACAATGAAGAAGGTAACTAAAACCATGCATGTTCCACTGACCCAAGTGTACTGTATACAAAGAGTAGATTCACATCCCGTGCGATAAACATAGATTAAGATATTGTGTATGTTTCACACGCTCCAGCCATTAACTTCCACCCTGTGATGACCTCACTTCCCTGTTTCTCATCCTCAGGGACAGGAAACGTTCCCTTGGTTACTACTGTAGCGTGCTGGACCTGTTAATCCACTATGGAGCGCCCAAGGAAACTTTAAACTACTGAGGACTTTTCAATGTTTCCGGTAATATGATTATGTTTGAGGGATGTTGTTGTAGAACAACCTCACTCATGCACCCATGTGGCCCAATCAGAGAGCTGCACTATCACTACAGTGCCAATTAAGAGGATCACATTCAGTGCTTGCCAACATTACAGAGTTATGTTATCTTTAATAATCTGTTCTTGGAAGCCTCTTCCATTTCCTAAATAGCTGTGCTGAGATGATAATCTGGCTAAATGCTGTTTATTCATCTTTACAAAAACAATCAACTCTCCTCTGTTTTATCCAATTTACAACACTAAAGTCCCACTGAGTCCAGTCAAGTTAGTACTGAATCCTAGAGCAACTACAAAATGCTCCCGAACTTTGTCCCTTTCATCCTCAGGCTTCCAGTGCGTCTATTGGAATGGACCCTCAGAGGAAATGGGGGCTATATTTGGAATTGGGAGAGATCAGGATCTCTTTAACTCAGCTCACTTCAACTCATCCCCAACTAGGATCTCTACAGAAGTGTGTGATTGTTATTTAGATTATTTTGTGTTTGTGTGTTTGTCCTACCTTGTGCTGGTACTGCAGGCACCTCAGAGTGCCCCTCCTGAGGTTTGTTACACATCTTCCGAACACCCCCATGCTCCAGCGCATGTCCGCGCCACTGACCTGGTGGAAAAACATCGTGATAACAGATACCCAAATCCTGAGTTCTTATTCTGCTCTCCTGGTACAACTATTGTTATTAGTTGTTTGTTGACAGCGGTTCCATTTGTAAAGAATAGGTAAACGCCCACGCCCAGACTATCTTAGCAGGCAATACAGTGGGGATAGTTATAAGTCTGTATCTTTGCAAATTAAAATCCTCATGTACATTGTTTTGGATACAAGCATTCTCCAAATGCTTACATTATTGTTATTAAAAGTATTATTATAGTTGTAAATAGAATAGGTCATTCCAATCGAGGAACACACCCCCCTTTACTCTTGGCCCACAACGACAGCACGTATGCCCAAACATCAAGAAACCTAACTACGAGTTGTAGGCCTACTATACGACGATGACGATCAAACGATATCTAAAGTGTTAATACGCTTATAATACGACCTGGTTTAATTTGAACAACCCTCACACGTGAGCCAGCTTCAGAAGCCTAGCTAGATAGCAAAAACTATGAAAACCGCAAAAATACGAAAACAATACAACTAAGTTACTCACCAATCAACGTCCCAGTGGCAATGCGAGATCTGATGAAGTTCATATTAAAAAGCAGTAGTTTATGCCACAATCCGTTAAGCCATGAAGGTGTGAAATCCAAAGTTCTTTGGCTGTTGAATGTCAACCTTTCATACCGTTCCAAAACACCAAAGTGAGCTGTCGCTGCAGTCTAAGGACCTTTGGAAGTTTAGCTACATGCCTGCTTAATTCTGCTTCTGACGCACATAACCTTCCACACACAGACTGGGTGCTTCGTGTTGATGTTCACATGAGAGATAATACCGTTATATTCACATATATACTTCAATACATAAAATTATATAGTTGTAATTACAAAGAATTAAACACATGAAAAATGTGCCATATGTGTTTATTTATACCCATAAATACGTACGTTCACACCTTTGTATTTTATGAGGTTAGTTTGCACAATTTATATTAAATCGCCGTCATAATATGAACAGAAACACCGCAAGCACCAAAATTAATTTCTATAGATAATATAATTAAATGTTTTCGTTCAGGCATTGACAAAAGACATACATAAATTTTGTAAGCGTGCAGGACCTGTTTATCCACTATGGCGGCGCCCAATGAAACTTTAAACTGTGAGGACTTTTCAATGTTTCAGGTAATATGATTGTGTAAAAAGTCTCGCTTACAGATACTATATCATGAAATTGCATTTTCCTGAATCGACACTCAAAGCAAATGGGCAGGTCTCGTTCTCTATGGTGTGGATCACGGTGAGATTGAATTAGTGACCCCTTCTCTTTGCTGCGGAGCAGACAGTTACACAGGGTTCAATGTGCATTATATGTAAACAGAGTAATGACAATAAGTTCAGCATGTTGGTTGATGTCTTTAATAAGGATAGCTGAGATCTCGTACAGCTTGTAGACTGTGTTTATTATTGCATCACGATAATATCTTTAGGTCATTATAGCAGATCACAAGAAACCACCGTGCTATATTTATGAAAACTTGCAACCTAAGTTGGTGTAGTTTCCGTGACTAGACTAGTTCCAAGAGCCACGTCAGTCAGTCTCACAGATTCATTCAAATCACGGACACAGAAACAGCCAGTGTTATTCACATAGTGAATGCAGTCCCCTAGCTAGTTCCATTTTACTTTTCAAACTTCTTTCCTTCCTGTACCAACCATGTTTTCACATTCTATTCATGAAGCAGATACTTTTTCCAAGGTGATGTGCGAATAATGCATAGGTTAAGCTAATAATGCTTATGCAATATGGATTGGTACTCACTCAAATGCGCAGCTCCTTATTCCTGTATCTCTGTGCTTACCAGGAGGTGCTGAAAGTGATGCGCACCGTCGATGACAGGATTGTCCATGCCCTCAACACCACAGTGCCAACAGTGTCTTTCTCGGGCAAGGTCGACGCCACACAGACATGCAAACAACTTTATGAGTCTGTGAGTGTAATTACCCTGCTCTTCACGAGCGTGTGCCGTGTGTGTTTGTTCATGGTGTATGATATTTTCTCGTGCTTAACATTTTGAGATCACCGTTTGTCCTCTTGGTTTCTTTTAACACGCTGTAACCTTGTTCCTGTATGTTGTGTCGTCTGTCTGGTAGATGATGAAGGGCCATCTGAGCCGAGACAGAGCCATCAAGAGCTGTATAGCCCAGACCTCAGAGGTGGTGGGGCAGCTGCGAGAGGAGAGAGGAAGGGACCGTGACAACCTGACCCTCGTCAAACAACTCAGGAAGGAGCAGACCAAGGTAAGACGAGTTTGATCACCGCTAGAGTGCAGCAGAGGCATTCGTGACGGATTAGTATGAGTTTGACAAGTACGAGGGGCCCTGTGAGGCTTGTTTCTCATCACTGCAAGTGAATGGCTCATGCATACATATTCTATGCTCACTCATATGTGAACACATACTCAGATGAATCACTTGCACATGCGTTTGAGAAAGCTCACTGGAAAAGCTGGCATACATATTGTTGAACACTTTTAGATTGTAACTGAATCTGCTGCATATGATTAAAAAAAACCTGGTTAAAAGGTTTGATTGACGTTTTCCATTACATGTATCTGTGGTCTTACATGTAGATGTGTGTGCATTACACACGGATAGATGTAAATCATTTCAGTTATACATGAAAGATAAACTTTCAGTAGCCTACAGAAGACATTCTCAGTTAGACGGAAAGCTGAAGCAAAGAGCACACCTTGAGTGAATGATTACGGCAGATGGAGAAGAAAATCCAGTATATACTATGTGTATGCATGAAGTTTTATCCGGTTAAATAATTAAAACATGCATGTAAGTCCTACTCGAAGACAAAGCTGAACCAACTTTTTTTTTTCTCTCCTCTAGTTAAAACTGATGCAATCAGAGCTGAATGTTGAAGAGGTCGTCAATGATAGAAGTCTGAAGGTGAGAGGGCATTTCTGTTCTCTGCTGGGTCTTGTACGGTTTGGCCTGCATTCTTGTCAGTAAATCGGATCGTATTTGTACGCGTAGACATATTGTAACTCCTAGTAGTGAAAGAGGTTAAGGAAGTCACTGTCATCTGCTCAGCCTAAATCTGGTGGTTTTCAAAAGAAAAGGGAGGTCCCCACATTCCATACTCCTTTTCTCAAACACACACACACACGCACACACAAATTCTACATCTAACATGATCTCTTCCCCAAAAGCACACATGCACACAATGGTCTCTTATTTGCTTTACTTTAATCTATTTAAACGTATAGACGTGTTCCACCTCCTAGTGGGGAAAGAAAAGAGAAGACAGTCTCTCTTCAGATGTTGTACAGTATGTAGCCAGCCCAGTCTTGGAACTGGTGGTTTTTGAAGGGAGTGGACATTCCATACTCCTTTTCACACGCACACCTATCTACACGTGTGGAACACAGTTGTACAAAGGGTCTCTTATCTTCTGTAAATTAAAGCATACTAACCCAAGGGTTGTGCTGCGGTAATCAGAACAGCTTGCAGCATAAAAAACGATCCATGAACTTCCTTCATTGTCCCATCTTCCTTTTCTCCTGTACATCTCAGGTGTTCAGTGAAAGGTGCCGTATCCACTACACTCCTCCTAAGGTTAAGTGATTGCCTATTTTGGTTTCCTGGGACAAGACGCAGATCCAGTTGGCTGCACCAGGACTGGAGACAGAACCAGCAGGGTGCTGCTGTCCAGACAGACGGGCCTCTGTCATCCGACCAGCACTGCCTCATTTCAGTTGTTGCCCACGACGATCAGGACACTTGTGTTACCGTGTCGATGCATAATTACCAATGTAAAGGAAAGAGCCATGATTGTGTTTATTTTCTAACAAACATCCCCCAAACAGAGACTTTTTAAGTGCATTCATTGTTATCCAATGGTATTCATGGAGTAAAATATGAGGCTGTTTTTTTTAGCCATATTAAGTTGTAAACAGTGTTTGTTTGACCCCATGACCAACATCCATACTATGACTAAAAAGGTGATCAATTCCTCACTGCAAAGGACTCAACATAATCTGACTGAATCACTGTCTCCAATGTGTCTTGAACATGTGTGTACTGTGTCCTAATCCTTGAACAGTGGTCTGGTCATTCCAGATCCTTTAGTAATGTGTGTGTAATTGCGGTTCTCTCAGGTTTACATTGCGGTTCTCTCAGGTTTACATTGCTAAACACACACACAACAGGTTCTCACTGGTTGTAGTCATAGAAGGGCGTGATGTGAAGGAATCTGATGTTCACCAGCCACGATGAGTAATCGTCAGCTGCTTATGAGTGTGCAGCCCAGCATATTTTAGAACTTGTGGTTTTTGAAAAGGAGAAGTGACCGCTTAACATTCCTTCAAAACACAAAATTTACAAAAATTCACAAAAATCCAAAACACAGAATTTAAAGTAAGTTTCTTTAATTTATTTTATTGGCTGTGTTACAAAAAGTTGTCATCCAATCAAACTGCTAATATGATTACACACACACAATCATGTTTGAATATGAAACTAACTTTTTAATATACATTTCTACACAGAGAAATTAGGAAGAAAAAAACATGATCCCAGATATAATTTTATAACGAATCATAAAAAATCAGAGTAAAACAACCAGGCACTGGAGGGGATCAGGTCTACTTGAAGACGTAGATCACTTATTCAGAAAAACTCAATGGGATCCTGGTGGGATTTGGAATCCTGCAGGCTCGTCAGATCCAGTTTTCCTCCTGCATGAGGAAGCGTCTTGTACACGCGCAGGTGAACATGGTCTTCTCCCCCAACATGGACCTAGAACCAAAAACGATACATTTGAGGAAGTAGGTAGCTACGTGAAATACGACACAACACGCATCCTATCCAGATCATAAACTCTACGTCTCCTTACCTTAATAAAGTAGTTTGTACCGGCCACAACCTGCGTCTTGAACGATTTAGCTGTGAAGGTGTCAAAACTCTTTCCGGCTTTCTTCTCTGCATGCGGCTTCATCTGTGCGTAAAATATAGCTAGTTGAAATGTTTGATATTGAGCCCATTGCAATCTGTGCAGTAATAATAAAAGGCTCTGGATATGTTATCTATTCAAAGAACATTCAGGGAACTAATAGATACCATTAAAGGCACGGGCCCTGGACGAAAGTAACTTACCTCATCACAAATCTTTTGAACTTCATCTGTAGCTGTTTCCGCAGCTGATGTTCCTCCACACATCATTTTGGCTGAATAAGGAATAACGACAGAAGACGAAAAAATGTAATGGTGAGAGAGAAAGATGCTGCTTTTATTTGTTATCCTGATCTGGGAGTTCCGTTTGGGTAGCGATCACATGACCCTCGTTCTGGGACATACCATTATTTTGAATTTGGAACATACCATGGCCTATAGTTAACTTTTTACCAAAGGAAATTTTAATATTTCCTGCAAACGTTATTTAATATCATGGGACATATTTCATAGTCCTAGCTGGATGGTTTATTTAAGAATTATGAGGAAATATAGAACTAGATTTAAACATATGGACTCCCCCACTGTATTTCACATGGTTTATTCGGTAAAATGTTTCCCCAAAATGTTAAGCTAAAAATGAAAACACAAAAATTGATTAGTGGTGTGCTTGTGACAGGACTTCAGAATGCATGTTGAAATTGAAATACGTATTTGAACGACACAGATTTATCGATTTTTATATTCCAGCACTGCCAATAGAGGGCGGAATATAAAAGTAGCCCTTCAATAGCCTACATGTAGTTTGTTATCAAGCCAGTTAACATGTTGTCTTACCTGTTATCACGGAGAACAGTAATTATAGCAGCCGACACTGCCAGCCGTCTGTCACTCGGCTCGTGTGGTCACTGGCTGAGCTTTAGAACGTCGACATCAAAGTCTGGCAAACCCTTGATCGACAGCGGTAAAGTTTATTAGATCATTTTAGAACAAGGTATACCTTGTATTTTGTTGGCTAGGCTATACGCTCTAGCTTCAAATACTGCAGATCATGTTATGAGGGTTTTGACTGCCTCTTCTAGTAAATGAGCCTATGTGTATATTTGTAGCCTGCTTTGTAACCGCTCAACAATGGATGGTATTGGGAAAGGGTCGATAGGCCACCCACCTGTGAGACTAGAAGCCTCTGAACTGTTACACTGTATAAAGGGCTCAGCAGGCTTCCTAGAATTCTATGGTGAATTGTGTTGTACCTGACAGGATAAACTTGTTTCAGCGATGGATGGTGAGTGTAGGCTGTGCAATGATTTGGCATGTAACTGTTGTGATGCAATGATAGTTAATGTAATATTGTGGTTTCAGAATCAGTGGTGTCCTATGAGCAGCTGAAGAATATGCTGTCCAATCGCAACATTCAGTTGTTTGATGTCCGCAATCCCGATGAATATCTCGCTGGTCGAATTCCTGACGCTGTGAACATTCCATGTAGGTGTGTGTGTGTGTGATATAGGGAGTCAGGTGGCTAAGTGGTTAGGGAATCGGGATAGTAATCAGAAGGTTGCCAGTTTGATTCCTGGTTGTGCCAAATGACATTGTGTCCTTGGGCAAGGCACTTCACCCTACTTTCCTCTGGGAAATGTCCCTGTACTTATTGTAAGTCGCTCTGGATAAGAGTGTCTGCTAAATGACTAATTGTAAAATGTAAAAAAATGATATACATCTGTGTTTGTGTGTATTTGTGTGTTATTGTGTGTGTGTATATGTCATGTTTTTATGCATGTTTCAGTGGGTGAGCTGGAGGAATCTCTGAAGCTGTCCCCTGGGCACTTTAAGCAGACCTTTCAGGTGCCTGCTCCACTGAAAGACGATGACAATATCGTTTTTCACTGCAAGAGTGGAAACAGGAGTGTCAAAGCCTTGGGCATTGCCTATAATCTGGGGTTCACTAGGTAAACACCACTGCTACATCCATACCTGTGACCTCCCTCATTGCCTATAATCTGGGGTTCACTAGGTAAACACCACTGCTACATCCATACCTGTGACCTCCCTCATTGCCTATAATCTGGGGTTCACTAGGTAAACACCACTGCTACATCCATACCTGTGACCTCCCTCATTGCCTATAATCTGGGGTTCACTAGGTAAACACCACTGCTACATCCATACCTGTGACCTCCCTCATTGCCTATAATCTGGGGTTCACTAGGTAAACACCACTGCTACATCCATACCTGTGACCTCCCTCATTGCTTGTAGGTCTGTATTTTACTTAACTGTTTTGGTTTTCAATGTCTGTTTTCTTTTCTCTTTTAGAGCAAGACATTATAAAGGGGGCTACAGCGAGTGGGTGGAAAGAGAGGGCAAATGATGGCACACATATAACCGGCCTTTTCAGGGAGGTTTGTTATGTTCCTGTAACAGATGATGTTACTGCAAGATCTGATACTACTTCCTCTGATATATCTTTGAGTTACGTTTATGACTGCTTACTGATTTTGACAAGGTGTGTGCTTGGTACTGAAAGAGTTGAATGCAATCGAGTGGTTTAGGATCCCATTAAACCTGACTTGCACAATAGGTTTGACCCTAAGTCAAGATATGAAATATTTGTAATATTGCTTTTGTGACACAAGTATTACTTCTGACAATCTGAAGTTACTGAGCAACCTTAAGGCCCTGTGCGTGAAAGAGGTTTGATAAAAATGGATAAATAATACAATTGAAACTAAAAATCCTAGCACATCCTTTAGTGTCTTTCTTGTTTGTTTTTGGAACATGTCTGTGTGAAAACACACGGAGGGTTGAAGTCCATGTTTGGGTAATTCAAGGCTCTTTCTGTCATTTCAACTTTGAGCCAATAGATGGCAGCAGTGTCTTACACTACCCATATAGATCTCATGGTAAAGGTGTTCCCAACTAAAAGTATACACCACAGTTAAACGCCTGTTCTTAAAGGGCCAGTATGCATGGTCATTGAGGGTCAAACCTTCGTTATTCTGGTCAGCTATTTATCTTGTGACGGCTCTGCAAACAGCTGTCAAGCACACAGTCAGCTCAAGGTCTCAGTTATGTTTAAAAGAAAGAGAGAAAATGGGAGAAAGAGAGATGGAATACGAGGGAAAGGGAGAGAGCTGAGTAGCAATGTGAGGATGAAAGAAACATTGAGTTGTGAGTGTGTATACCTCACCTTTATACCTCACCTGTTGTGGGTACTGTTCAGGCCTGTGTACCTTTCACCTTCGTGTCCTTCAGTTGCTGTGGTTCAGGACCTTTTCAACATAGTTTTAGTCTTAAATGTTCTCTCTGTTTACATTTGTATATTTTACTGACCGGTAACTTCTAAGTGAATATGAAAATGAAAGGAGTCATATGATGCAGCAGTATATTATTAGACAGAGATGGTAGATTTCATGTTCTGGAATTCCACACAAATCTTGGGTCAATGAACTGATTTTCATCAAAACGACGTGAAAGATTCATGGTTCCATTCCCTGGGATTCCCTAAGCAGCTGGACAGACTGTTTCTTCCCCCCCTGTTCCCCCCAGGGTCAGGTGACCTGCCCCCTGTTCCCCCCGGGGTCAGGTGACCTCCCCCCCTGCTCCCCCCATGGTCAGGTGACCTCCCCCCCTGCTCCCCCCATGGTCAGGTGACCTCCCCCCCTGTTCCCCCCATGGTCAGGTGACCTCCCCCCCTGCTCCCCCCATGGTCAGGTGACCTCCCCCCCTGCTCCCCCCATGGTCAGGTGACCTACGCGGACGGGCCAGGTCAGGATTTACACCCATTCCGTCATCAGACTCCTGCTGAACCACCTGAGGCCCACTGACCCGGAGCTGGCAGGACCCCTGCAGAACCAGGCACTGACCTAGACCCGGCCACGCCTTCCATACACACAATTATATTCAATACATCGTTCACCGCATGCATATTACACATTACATTTAATTGTAAGGGACCATTGTTTATGTAAACCTCTCACACACCAGGTATTACTCTCCTATTTTGCTTTCCCGTTCCCTCGCACTGTCTCTTTCCTTCCCCTTCCCTCATTCTGTACCTCACTCTCTCCTTCTTTACCCTGATGAAGAAAGTGTTTAGTCCGTCTCTTCATAAACGGAGTGACTAAGTTCAGTTGAGTTATGGATTTCAATAAGTATTATCAATCTGCAGATTGGGAGAGAAAACCAGACCTCTGACAATAAATAACAACACAACACCAGGCTTAGGTCTCAATCAAGTCTCTCTCCGCTCTGAAGGCCGGAGGACCATCTTTTATAGGGCACAAGAATGTAAACATAGATAGTGACAGTCAGGCAGTAATGACGTTACAACAGTCTCAGAGAAAGAGATTCACAGCTCCCAACACATGACCACTCAGACTAGAGAGTTCATAGTTGGAGCTCCTCTTGTAGCCATGACAAGGAACATTTAGCCAGCACTTTTTCTTGACCCCGAACATCTATTAACCCTGACACGTAGACACAATCTATTCTTAATAATAGCATACATGAGAACATACTAACTAGAATCCAATGACTAGTTCTATTGATTAGTGAATAATGTACGCACACAGGAAATCGCAATTTCTTCCACAACCCCCCCCTTCTCTCGTGTTCCCTCCATTAGGATGCAGGTACAGGCAGGGGGGGCTCCAAGGGGGGGCATTGGGGGGCAATGTCTCCCCAAATGGAATGCTGTGCCCCTTCAAAAAATGATTTTGTTAAAGTATAAATAAGAAAGTCACTGACTGTCCACATGCCATGATAATTCATTCACTTTCTTTTTCTCTGGGAGGTACTATTGTTTTCTATGTGTAGCACACACACATTCAAACTAGTTATTCTGGTGTCTCAGTCAGTCACACAGATACAATAATAAATATAGCTGCAAGCAGCAATGTGGTGGCCAAGCAGGTCAGATGACCCAGAAGAAACTTTCGACATCTAGTGACTGCGGTTTACCTGGCTTTCTTTGCAGTGGCTTATAGTCTCGCTAAACAGAGAATCAGAGACATGACAAGCTTGTCAGCTTTGGCTGGATTTGAACCTCTGACGTTGCCAGGACACCAATTTAACCTAGTGAGCTATTCTCAGTGCTGGAAATCAGATTTCAGTGACTGCGTAAAAATATAAAGAATTTTTCCTGTGGCAAGCGGTTGTCAGATTTGTCCCAAGTTTAAACAGCTGTAATTCAGTCCTATATTTTGATATGTCAATGTGATTGTGGTCTGAAGATAATCTGTGTAAAAGTTGGTGAATATTTGATACATTTTGAGTAGGACAAAAACGTTTTATTAATTAATGAAAATGGCGGCATCAATTTGGCTGGTATCACAAGTTAACATGTGTCAGACATGGGATCGCCCCCCTAGAGGTTAGAGGACACATATCTGTAAAGCACAATAAATCTGACTCTTCTTGAGTATAGATCCCCTGAGATTGAAACATTATCATTACCATTATGATTATACTGTTAGACAGCTACTGTGGCATACCTGGCTTCACTAAACAGATAAACAAGTATCCTGACATGCGTGATGACTTTGGCTGGATTCGAACTTATGACCTTACACTTCAGAGGAACCCGTCTTATCCCAGTGAGCTATTCTCAGTGCAAGGAATTACTGTGTTCAGTTACTATGTAAAAAAAAGTAAGCCGTTTTTCCTGTGGGAAGCGTTGTCAGATTTGAACCAAGTATAAAAAGTTGTAATTCAGTCATATTTTGACAAATCGAGGTGATTGTAGTCTGAAAATGATTTGATTACATGTCCATGAAAATAGGAGCAACGGCAAACGAGGAGTTCAAAAAAGTATGTTTTTATGAAAATTCCAAATGGCCGACGCCCAAAATGGTGGACACGGGACAATGTGATATATTTCGACTTGGTATGCCACGTAGAATCAGAAGAGACCAATCTTGTGATTTATGACAAATCTGTTCAGAAGTTATGATGCAAGAAATCCGATGCACTGGCTAGATGTAGATTCACTATATCTACAAAGCACAATAAATCGGATTCTTCATGAGTATAAATCCCCTGAGAATGAAACATTATCGTGGCCATTATGATTATACTGCTCGACAGCTACTGTCACATACCTGGCTTCACTAAACAGATAAACCAGTATCATGACATGCCTGAGACTTTGCCTGGATTCGAACCTACGACCTTGCACTTCAACGGAGCCAGTCTATCCCAGTGAGCCATTATCAGCACTGGGAATTGCTGTGTACAGTTACTGAATACAAAAAGGAAGCCGTTTCTCCTGTGGCATGCATGGTCAGATTTGGCCGGATTTTAAACAGCTGTAATTCAGTCATATTTTTACATGGCAAGGTGATTGTGGTCTGAAGATAATCTGTGCCAAATCTGGTGAATATTGGATACATTGTGTAGGAGTAAGGAAAAAAGTTTTATTCATTCATTCAAAATGGCGGCCTCATCAATTCGTCTGGTATCACGCGTTAACATGCATCAGACGCGGGATCTCCTAAGATATCACGAGACATAGGAATTGCTTAAATACGCCAAACAAATCAACAGTTATTGGTCAAAACACAATCCTACCTATTGTAATGCCCCCTAGAGGTCAAATGACACTACCTGTCTCAAACCTCTTAATAAGAGGGCCTTGAGTCCATACACCAAGTTTGGAGTCAATGCATCAAAGCTTGGCTAAGATATACCTCACTTCCTTTTTCCGGATCAGTTGCTCAATTTGATTGGCTTTAACTAACAAACGGTTGCAGAAATCAAAACGCCATGTGATGTCTTTTGTGAGGCTTGGTCTGAAGATAAATGGTGCCAAATTTTTGCCTATTGCAGCGCCACCTAGGGGTGAAATGGCATGGCCTATTTTGGACTTCTTTAGAACAGGGTCCCTAGTCCCTATACCAAATGTGTTGTCAATGCAGTAAAGAGGTGCTGAGATATGACCTCACTTCTTTTATGGTGGCTTGGTTGACGACTTTGATTGGCTGATGACTTTGATTGGCTGTTCCAGTCAAAAAGTGTAGAAAATCAAAAAAACATGTGATGTCTTTTGTGAGGCTTGATCTGAAGATAAATGGTGCCAAATGTTGCTGATTGCAGCGCCACCTAGAGGTGAAATGGCATGACCTATTTTGGACCTCTTTAGAACAGTGTCCCTAGTCCCTATACCAAATTTGGTGTCAATGCAGTAAAGAGGTGCTGAGATATGACCTCACTTCGTTTATGGTGGCTTGGTTGACGACTTTGTTTGGCTGTTCCAGTCAAAAGGTTTAGATAATCAAAAAAACATGTGATGTCTTTTGTGTGGCTTGGTCTGAAGATGATCTGTGCCAAATTTGGTGAAGATTGGACAAACCTTATAGGAGAGGTAGCGAAAAAACGTTATATTCAAAATGGCGGCCACATCAATTCAGCCACATCAATTTGATTTGATGTGGCTGTATATAACAAACGGTTGCGAAAATCAAAGCTCCAGGGGATAATTTTTGTGAGGCTTGGTCTGAAGATCATCTGTGGCAATTTTGAAGAAGATTCGACAAGAATTGTAGGAGGAGTAGCGAAAAAACGCTTTTCCTTTACATTCAAAATGGCGGAGAATCTATAGAACTGGGTATGATGTCATAGAGTGCGTTGAACTCGTCTTGATCCAGGGAATCCAACGATACCTCATTTTGGACAATGGGGCATATGGTTTAAAAGTAACATGTGTAAACACACTTTCAACTTTGACCCATTGGTGGCGCTAGATGGTTGGAATGGGAGACATGAAACTTGGTGAAATTGATGAGGGGACTGGTCCCAAATAGTGTGCCAAAATTCACAACTTCTGACCAATTGGTTCTAGGGGCTGCCATAGACTCCCATGGCAGAAGAAGATGTGTAATAATAATAATAATAATAATAATAATAAGAATACGTAGAAACACTTAATGTCAATTCCCAGTGTATCTCTCTGTCTCCATGCCAGTGGATTAGGGTGTCGTTTCCTTCACTTCCACAAGGGGGAGTGTCAGACTGACCAATATCTGGATGGATGCCCCGTTGACAAACCTCTGACAAATCAAGTGAGTTAAAACTGCAAACCTTTTTTTATTTATTCTTAATTTCCACTTTGTAACCCTCTCTCCTTCCCTGTCCATCCTTCATGGCTCTGTTTCTCTGTTTCCTCCTCAGAGTGAGTGCTGGACAGAAGACAATGAGAGAGTGATGGGAGAAGAGGACTTACAGGACCTGAAAAGAGTTTACTTAAAGTTGTTATATACCAAATAAGATTTTTTGAAAGCATTAATTGTTGTCCAATTGTCTTCATGGGTTGATGCTGGCATGAGGCTGGCTTTTTGAGCCAGATTAAGTTGTAAACAGCGTTCGTTTGACCACATGACCAACATCCATACTGTGACTAAATGGAGTTAGATTAAGTAAAGTTCGGGAGGAAGATGGCACACCAAGACTCCTCCTTTTCTCCAATAAACTAATACGCATCAACCCATATATCAGCCCGTATACCTCTGACGGAACTTGCAAGACCACGTCTGTTACATGTTCATCCCCTAATCACACACTCATCCTCCCAGGACCCCAGGCTCGGCTCTGCTACCAGCCTCCTACACCATCAGGCTCGGCTCTGCTACCAGCCCTGCTTCAATAAAAGCTATCTATTCAATCTATGGTGTGATTACTAAACTTGTGAAAAAGGTGATCAATTCCTCAATGCAAAGTATTTGTCAACATAAACTGACTGAATCACTGTCTCCAATGTGTGTTGAACATGTGGGTGCTGTATCCTTATCCTTGAACAGTGTTCTGGTCATGCCGGATCCTTTTGTGATGTGTGTGATTGCAGTTCTCTCAGGTTTACCAAGTAAACATACACAGGTTCTCACTGGTACTAGGCGTGTTGTGGAAAAGTCTGATGCTCACCAGCCACAATGAATAATCGTCAGCTGCCCATAAGTGTGCAGCCCAGCATATCTTACAACTTGTGGTTTTTGAAAAGAAGTGACCACATTCCATTCTTTCATCCAAAAAACTGCATTTGAAGTAATGTTCTTTCATTTATTTTATTGGCCATGTTAAAAAAGAAACTGTTGTCATACAATCTAACTGCTAATATGATTACACACACACAATCATGTTTGAATATGACAAATTTCTGCATCGACAAATTAGGATGAAAACATGTTCCCAGATTTAAAATTGTAACAAATCAAGTAACAAAGACTGAAACAACCAGTGACTGGAGGGAATCAGGTCTACTTGAAGACGTAGATCACTTTTAAATCAGAAAGGTTCAATGGGAGCATGGTGGTATATGTTCTCCTGCAGGCTCGTCAGTTCCAGTTGTCCTCCATTGCAAGGCAGCTCCTCAAACACCTTCAGGTGAAGATGGTCTTCTAACCCAACATAGACCTAGAACAGAAAACGATATGTTTGAGGAGGTAGGTAAGCTACGGGAAATATGACACAACACGCATCCTATTCAGATCATAAACTGCACGTCTCCTTACCTTAATGTAGTAGTTTGTACCGGCCACAACCTGCATCCTGTAGAATTCCGCAGTATAGGTTGGAAATTTATTTCCGGTCTTCTTCTCTACTTGCCACTTAATCTGTGCGTATAATACAGGTAACAGGTTATTGATATTGGGCCCATTGCAGTCTGTGCAGTAATAATAATAGGCTCAGATACTATCTATTCAAAGAAGATTCAGGGAACTAATGGATTTTATTAAAGACACGGGACCAGGACGAAAGTAAATTGTTAACTTACCTTATCACAAATCTTTTGGATTTCAGGTGTTGCAGGTTCCTGCTTTGATAGTCCCCCACATACAACATCCATTTTTGCTGAATAAGGAATAACGACAGAAGACGACAAGATTAAATGATGGGAGAGAAAGATGCTGCTTTTATTTGTTTCCCTGACCTGGGAGTTCCGTTTTGGTAGCGATCACATGACCATGAGGGTTTATTTGGAACAGCCAAATTGCACAGCCTACATTCACCATCCATCACTGAAACAAGTTTATCCTGTTTTGAACATGTACAGCACAATTTTCCATAGAATTCTAGGAAGCCTGGGTCCTTTATACAGTGTAACAGTTCAGAGGATTTTAGTCACACAGGTGGGTTGCCTATCGACCTGTTGTAAAAAAAGAAACATCTTCAGAGACACACACACCCACACACACACACACACACACACACACTGACCTCTCTGCTCAGATTGGAGAAGAAACGAATGAAGGAATGACACCCTAACCCACTGGCATGGAGACAGAGCGATACACTGGGAATTATTATTGCATCTGTGTGACTGAGACCAGAGTGCAGCTGTGACCCCCAGAACCACAGACACTGTAGGCTCTGTACTTCTGACCCCCAGGACCACAGACACTGTAGGCTCTGTACCTCTGACCCCAGGGATGGCAGAGGGATGGACAGGGGTCACACTGAGGTCAGCGGTCAAGTTCTGCTCAATTATCAAATTACTGGGGGAAAGAAAGTAGGCTATTTAATAAATGTAATGTAGGAATATCTGTCAAAAGGCATAAAAGACATGGTAACACAGGTGCATTGGTAAAATTGCCTTGGGCACTTCACTTCCTTGGGAAATTCTTCAGAATGTTTAGGGTTACTAGAAATACAATGCCCTTGCCTGGGTTTCCAATGAAACAACTTTAAGTAAACAGTTCCTCACTCCTCTCTGACTCCTTTATCGACTGTAATGGATCAGTTATGATCCTTATTTCATGTTGTAAATAGGTTACTGCAACCTGTTTACTGGCACATTTACATTTATCCATTAGCAGACGCTTTTATCCAAAGCGACTTCCAAGAGAGAGCTTTACAAAAGAGCCTAGGTCACTGATCATAACAACGAGGTAGTCCCAAACATTGCAAGCAGCCAAAACATGAAGCATACATTGTGAAAAAACTAAACAAGTGCCAAAGGTAAGACCCATAAGAGCATTCAGTTATACAAGTTGCAAATTAAAACAACATGAACCACAAAAAGTGCAAGACTGTACTTGTAGAAGAACAATCAACATTATAAAACAATTGATTTTTTTCCGACTTAAATAGCTGTTTCTGATTGGATGAGAGACGTTCCATGAGTTGAATTATCTGACAACAACCCACTCTGACTTTTCACTCCAATAATAAATCACTCCGCGATTAAACATTCGCGTTGATACAAATAAGTAACCATGACAACGGGGACGAGTCAAAGCCTCCATTTACAATTTTGAAATACTTTAACAAGCTAACTTGTATTTACAACAATGAGTGACTTCGATATTTATTATAACGTATTTGAAAAATGTTTCTTTTCAGAATGTACTGTGTCAGTGTCACGTAACCGCTCATCTCACATCCCATTCTCTATTCACCTCGATAGTCAATCTCCTTGCGGCCGACATGACAGCAGTAGCAGCAACTCTACACATGGCCAATTATTTTCTTCTTAAAAATCTTGATTTTGGGAAAATGACATGGCTCGATAGCTGGCTAGTCTTGTCGTTAAACATACTGTCAAATTATAATTACAGTTTGGAGAAAATGTCAACTTTGATGCGGTCATCTCACATTCATTTGCTATTCAACTCGCTCCACAGGCTGCGGCCGTACTGTACTAGCCTAGTAGTCTGAACAAATGCTCACCCTTACCCAAGACAGCCTAGAGTCTAGTTTGGGGGGCTCTGTTATCTGCTGACAAAGACTACTAATGTTAAGGATAGTGTAAACTGGGTGTTGAGAGGAAGAATGATACATGGTTAAGCATCGGACCAAGTTATTTGTAGTTTAATTAGTAATGATGCAATCACAAGATACACAATGAAAACAATACACCAAGATGTCCGTAGTCTAGTACAATGAATCAGTCGATGATGCAACAGCAGTCATCCCACCAAAACAGAGTATAAGATTAGAACGAACGAAGGCCTTCGTTGAGAAAGTGGTCGTGACAGAATATCAGAGAAAGTTCTGCCCCTCCCAAGTTCTGTCTCCCCGCCCTTGGGAGACAGATCTTGTACTCCCCAGAGAGGGAGGTCTGGTGAGTGGCCATTGGTCAGGAGACCTTGGGGTGGCTATTGTTAACCAATTAAATGTCCAGGGCGTTCATGCTGGCGCAAGGTGGGCAGTCCACGGACCTGGTGATGTTAGGAGAGGGAGGGGGCAGAGAAGACCCACAGGTCTGGTGTTGTTCAGGGAGGGGGGTGGACAAGACCCACAGGTCTGATGCAATCCAAGGGGGGGGGGGGGGTTTGAGTTCTCCAGAGTTGAGAGCAGGTCATCTCGAGGTCCTGATGATATACGGGGTGGGGTCTTCAAGGGGAAGGGGAGAGGGTAAGACCACTCCTAGGTCAGATGATGTAAAGGGGCAGATGGGCTCCAAGGAGAAGGGGAGCATCCAGTGAGAAGGGGGGGGGGGCAGGGTCTCCAGGGGAAGGGGGCATATTATCCATAGTAAGAACTGTCCGGTCTGACTCGTCCTGAAGCAGAGAAGAGTTATGTTCCCAGCATCACCTTATCTCCCAAGTTGACACTTTTACTCCCATGAGCTGACTAGCTCATTGTGCTCACACCAGTCCCTGAGCGTCACGAACTCGCCTCCCAAGTCAGTTTGCCTGACATCTGCATTCTTGTCCACACACCAAAGTTACATTTCAATGTTTCTTATCTGTTACTTTATTAAATCAATTGATCACATTCAATATTTGTATCTTAGTTATTAGCATTACAAAACATGTGTGTTTACATATTCATATTAGATATTGATTGGTATAGCAGCATTGATCAGCAGTATAATGCTATCATTCCCTCACAATCCCTCCTTTGACACCACTATGTGGTGTCAACATTAAAACTGGATATTTTAAAGTTTCATGGATCCCTCCTTTCACACCCTCTAAAGGGTGTGACTACACAAATGTAAAATATTATGAACCTGTGTGAGCAAACAATGGAGGTTAGTTCAGATGAGCAATAAGAAACAGTCAGTCAGATTACAGGAAGATATATATAATTTTTTTTTTTTTTTTCACTAGAACTCACCCTCCTTTCACACCCTCTAAAGGGTGTGACGACCATATCGTACGATCAGTCAATCTGTTAAACAGAACATTAAAAGAGTCAATACATGTAGAAAGAAACTGTTAATTCGGACAGGATATTTTAAAGTTTTCTTGGAATCCCTCCTTTCACACCCTTTAAAGGGTGTGACAACTAACACAAAATTTAAAATATCCCGTTAAGGAACACAATGCTTAGAACGATAATAATGAGACTATGCAGCGTTATGGCCAAGTGGTGTGGTGGTAAGATCGGGTCTTATCTTCAGATCCTTCTGAGATACATATTCACAGTTGTGTGGTATGAGTTCAGCAGGATCCAACTCAGGGGCCATGTTGATGTTTCCAGTCTCATAGAAAATGTGTGGTTTTGTCAATGTCCCACATATTTTTGCTTTTCGTACTGCAGAGATGGTGAAAGCCCTTGAGGTAAGAAATGACACCACCCCATGTGTTGTGTTGACTTTTAGCGGGTGGCACATGACAATGTGTGCTGTCTTTTCGATGGCCTTGGCTAAAGCCGTCAGGTGTCTGCCGCACCCTGTTTGTCCCATTTCTACATTACTAAGTTTTGAACTGTGATACATAAGTACTCTTCTTTCTCCCTCCTTTCTCTGAAACAGAACTGCCGTAACAGTACCACCTGTTTCAGAAACATCCAGATGAAATGGTTTTGTGTAGTCCGGGGGACAGAGGTGTTCGGCCTGTCCCAGTGCTTGTTTGGTGCGGATAAATGCTTGCTCGGCCTCTGGTGTCCAGACGAGTACTTGTTGGTGTTCCCTGATTCCGGCGGTGTTGAGTATGTCCCTTAGTGGTTGGGTTAGCGACACGTAGTCAGGGATGTGGTTTCGGCTGTATCCGGTCAATCCCAGAAATGCCAGCATGTGTTTGACAATTGTTGGTTTCCCATGGTTCAAAATGGACTCCTTTTGTGAGCCTGTTAGTGTCATGCTGTTGGCTGAGATCAATCTGCCCAAATACGTGACTGTTCGTCTGGCAATCTGAGTTTTTTCTTTCTTCACCTTATATCCTTTTTCCGCCAGCACTGTCAGCAATGTTCGGGTTGCTTCGAGGCACTGCTCAGCCGAGGTCGCTGCTAGTAATAAATCATCCACATATTGGATAATTACTGTCCCTTGTGGCAGGGTAATGTCTGACAGGTCATCGCGCAGCACTAAGTTAAAGATTCCCGGGGAGTCCTTGTATCCTTGTGGCATGCGGTTGTAGGTGTATCGCCGTCCATTGTATGTGAATGCAAACCAGTCCTGTACTTCTTGACGCAGCGGGATGCAGAAGAAAGCGTTCGCCAGATCTATGACTGAGAAGTGGGTTTGTTCTGGCGACAAATTCATGAGCGAGACATAGGGATCTGGTACGACCAACAGTCGCGTGTTTGTTACATCGTTGATTGGGCGGAGATCATGCACCATTCTCCATCCTTTTCCTCCTGCTTTTGGTACTGGCAGTATTGGTGTGTTCCATTGAGAGTTTGACGGCCGTATCACTCCAGCTGCTAGCAACCCGGCAATGGTCTCGCCAATCCCTTCTATCTGTTCTTCTTTGAGTTTATATTGGGGACGCCAGATTGGTGTGTCAGATGGATTCTTCAGTGTCATCCCAATCTCGCTGGTCACCCTCCCTACATCATATGGTCCTGTTGTCCACAACTTGTCTGGGACATCTTTTAGATAGTGGTCCGTGTTTGGGTGATTTGTGTGTTCCCGTCCATGGTCCCTTTCCAGCTCCACTTCTTCCATATCTCCTTCGTTGTCTTGTGTGTCAGAAATTCTCCACATGTCTCCTGCGGCGTTCACATGCAATTTTGGTGCTGTTGTGGGCAGCCATGTCATCGTCAGTGCTTTTTTCACCATTGGACCGAGACACCTTGCTTCTCCTCCTGCTGCAACTGATAGGGTGATGTGGGGCACAGATTCAGTGGTCAGTGTGTACCATGCCATCTGGTCAGGTGTTAGTTCACAATATGCTGCGACTCCTTCTTTTCCCACATATATGTCTCTTGATCTGATTGTCTCTGTTTTTCCCTCTTTGTGTGTCTGCCACGCCTCCTGATATACTTCGTCTGGTGCCCGTAGATAGTTGTATGTGCAATGTGGGGGGTCCGGGGGCGGTCCGTATGGATGTAGTTCATTGATCCATGCCTTCCAGTCCATATAGGTTTTGAGCGCTCCTTTCGTTTCTCCTGGCGGAGACAGTCTTGTCCAGTATATTTGCGTCATTTCTGTCATTCCTACTGGTGTCTTTGTGTTAGTGCCCATGAACAGTATCCTCTGGCCATCACTGATTGTTTTTGATGTTTCTACTCCTGGCATATACAACGCCAATCCTTTTGTGGAGCAGGTGATGGTAACTCCTATTTTCAGCAGCAGGTCTCTCCCCATCAGGTTCATGGGGCATTTGGGGGCATGCAGAAATGAATGTGTCAGTGTTTGTGAGCCGACTGTGGTGATTAGTGGCTGGGTGTACCGCTGTTCTTCGCTTTGTCCCGAGTATCCAACTGTTCTGATGGTTTTAGAAGAGAGTGGGGTTGTCCCTTTTAGATTGTTCAGGCATGACACTGCCGCACCTGTGTCCACCATCAACTCCACTTTTTCTCCATCAATCATGCAGGTGACCATTGGTACTTTACTGGCTTGGATGTCACCTGCAGTCGGATCCTCTGGGCCTCCTCATTGGTCGCCATCCCACTGGTCCAGGGTCCATGTCGCGACCGGCATCTGTGTCGCATTCGGTGGCTGAAGCAGAGGCAGACCCGCTGGTTGCTGAGTTTGTTGCGGCTGTGGTACCTGTAGGTTCAGAGTTATTTGGCCTCTACCTCCTCCTCTCTTGTTGTAGCCACCTCTTCCTCGTTTGTTCTGGCCTTGAGGGCATTCCCTGGCGAAGTGTGTCGTCTCTCCACATGTGTAGCACGCTCCTCGCTGGCCTCCTCGTCCGCCGCCTGTAGGGTAGGCATATTGAGGGGCATTTTGTGGAAACGCCGATGGATACTGATATTGGGGTTGGGGGTATTGGGGTTGGGGTTGTTGGGGACGAGGGTATTGTGGTTGAGGGGGTATTTGGGGAAGGGGGTATTGTGGTTGAGGAAGAGGGTATTGAGGTTGTGGGGGTATTTGGGGAAGGGGGTATTGAGGTTGTGGGGGAGGGTGTTGTGGTTGGGGAAGAGGGTATTGAGGTTGTGGGGGTTTTGGTCGCACTTCCACTGCCATTTGCTCAAACAGAGGTTCTTCCACTATCATTTGTGTCTTGGTAGCTTTCTTCTTCTCATTGGCCATGTCGTGTCTATCTGCGACCCGACCCCTCAGGAGCTGTCTGTTCATGTCACTGTCTTTCAGACATAGTTCTTTTTCAGCTTTATCATGCTTCTTTTGGTAATGTATAAGGTAGTTTGTCCATTCAGCCACAGGTTTGTAGGTCAGACCCACCACGTCCTCGAGTTCGTCTCGGACGGCTTTCGGGAGTGCTCTTACTACTGCAGACTTCCAAAACAATAATTGGCCTTTAGTGACATCGTGGCGTTCTCCAGTTCCTTCCAACCACACATCCTCAGCTCTTCTGAGAAATGCGTGCATCTTCTCTCCAGGCTCCATTTCCAAGCTTTCCAGGGCTGCCAAGCTCTGCTCTTGTGGGTAGATGTCTCTTATGGCATCCCAATATCTTCCTCTGGCATTGTTGAACGGTTCTCTGTCGTCATCCCCCTCGCATTTAGCCTTCTGGTCGATAGTTCGAACCTTCACTTTCCCATCCAGTCGTAAGATGATGGCTCGGATGTCTCCCATTGCCAGGCGGTCTTGTGCCGTCAGCTTCTCGAAAGCCCTTATCCATTGGGCTCCTCCGGCCGACAGTGGAGGAAGTACAGTGACTAACTCGTTCATGTCTCTATGGCTCCATGGTTCGTACCGGGCTGCCCCGCCTGCATCCAACAGCAGTGGGCATTGGAACTGGCTGTTGTCGCTCCACCCTCCTTTGTGGGCCTGGTGTGACCTGGTTCTGGCGGACATTCCTCTTTGATCTACTTCCATTTCTTTTCCTGTTATTATTACAGAATCTGTCTTTTCGTGGCGGCTTTTCCTCTGGTTCCGCTTGTATCTCTCCTCTTCTTCAATTCTTTCCAGTTTTTCTTCCAGCACCCTTCGTTGTTCGTCTGGGATTTCTTCACACTCCCCTTCAATCAGGCTGTCCTGGTCAAGTTCATGGCTTGCGTAGCCAGTTCTTCTGGGAATGCTGGACTGGCACAGGCTACTGTTTAGGTCAGGTTCATACCCCGTTCTTTGGGGAATGTCGGGCTGGCTGTAGTTGCGAGGTCTCGTTTGGCTGTTTAAAGAGGCTGGGGCTGGACGTTCTCTTGATTCGTTTTCTTCCCTCCTTTCTTGCTCCATCATCGTTGCCTGTGTTTTGATGATCCTTTCTCCCAGTATTGATGCCATTTCTGTCAGTTCTTCCACTGTAAGATCATCTGGGATGTCCGTGCGTCTCCCGTTGACTTCTAATTCAAGTTTTCCCGACTTGACCTCGAACACTGGGGCTTGGGTAAATGGATTGTTGGATGAATAAGGTGGGGGAGCTGTAGGGGCTTTTGGGGTCTCCTTGGCGTCTGGAGCTGTTGGAGTTATTGCCTCTGTGATGTCTGGGTACAATCTTTTTTCACTTATTTTTGGCGGCAGGTGGGTTGTTATTGGTTGATTTTCTGGGATGGTCAACATCATTATTAATTCTGTTGCCCTTGCATGTTTCAGCTTAGCTTGTTCATAGGCTCGCTTGCTTCCTCCTATCTTGTGGCTGCCTGCCTTTTCCCATTCATTTTTCTTGGAAATCATCTCTTGTCTCTCAAATTCGGTTATTTTCTTCCTGTCATCCAATGTTACTTCCATTACATTTCCCAGAATCAGTCCCCTCCTTCCCCAATCCAGGTATAGATGCTCAAATGTCTTGCGTTTCTCCTCTATCTCTTTCTTGGAATTGGTGGCTTCCAGCCTTCTCCACATCACATCCTTTACTGCCTTCAAGGTGGTTGGTCTGGACGCCATCCTTCTCTTCTCCTGGTGTTTCTAAGTCTGGTGTCAGTCAGATCAGGCTTGTGTCAGGGTAAATTCTGGATACAGTCAAGTCAGTGATGTTGCTGGATAGTCGAGTCGGTCTAGTTGGATACAGTCAAGTCAATTATGTCCTCTGGTTCAATGATGAACTCAGCTCTGACCCAATTGATTGTCTTCCTGTTGCCTTCAATTGGCCTCAGCCTCTCCAGCAATGCTGTCTGATCGTCAGTCCGCCTCCCTGGTAGTTCCTCCCAAGCTTCCTTTATCTCCTCGTGCTTTGCACGTTTCCGTGGACGTGACTTGTCTTCAGGTGATTCTTTTCTGCCTGGCCAGTGCTTCATATGCCAGACGGCCTTGTATGTCACACAGATTCTGGTTATCCACTTATCCGGGCGAGCCTCGACTTCACTCGTTGTTGTCCCTCGCAGATATTCTTCCAACGTTGGTGGTTCAAAGAAGGCGTCAAAAGTTTTCGAGTGTGCGCTCTTGTGGAGCTTCTCCACGATTGGCTGCAAGTGTGAAGGTTTGACTATAATTTGTGATGCCAGCTTCTCGAAATATTCTGCTTGTGTTGGATATACTTGTTGTTCCACCACTGGTTGGAATCAAACAATAACAGCTGTAGTAATGCCATGTACCACTAGTCGGAGCCAGACAAAATAGAACTGCAATAATATAATCCACCACCAGTCGGAGCCACAGACAAAACACAACTGCAATAATATAATCCACCACCAGTCGGAGCCACAGACAAAACACAACTGCAATAATATAATCCACCACCAGTCGGAGCCACAGACAAAACACAACTGCAATAATATAATCCACCACCAGTCGGAGCTCACCAACCACCCAACTGCCACCAGCCGGATCCAGGCTAGTAACAGCTGCAACCCACTGTCACCAGTCAATGCCAACCACCAAAATAATTGTAATAGCGCTTACCTGTTGCTGGTCGTAGCTGTGGGTAGAGTCTCAAAGATCCACACATACACATCAGTATTAGAGAGAGAGAGAGAGAGAGAGAGAGAGAGAGAGAGAGAGAGAGAGAGAGAGAGAGAGAGAGAGAGAGAGACAAGGAGTTTAGTTGGCACCGGTAGGTCTCAGCTCCTTGACCAGAGAGAGGTAAAGAGAGAGAGAGACATAGAGAGAGAGAGAGAGAGAGAGAGTGTGTGTAGTGCAAGAGAGGGGAGGGGAGGAGAGGGGTGGGGAGGTGTGTGAAGGGAGAGAGTGTGTGAGAGGGGAGTGGTGGGGAGGTGAGGTGTGTGAAGGGAGAGACGAGAGGGTGTGTGAGAGGGGAGGGGTTGGAGGGGAGGGGTTGGGAGTTGAGGGGAGGTGTGTGAAGGGAGAGAGTGTGTGAGGGGGGGAGGGGAGGGGAGAGAGGAGAGGAGGGGGGAGGAGAGGAGAGGGGAGGTGGGGAGAGCGAGAGAGAGAGGGCGAGAGTGAGAGAGTGTGTGAGAGGGTAGGGGTTGGAGGGGTAGGGAGTTGAGGGGAGATGTGTGAAGGGAGAGGAGAGGAGTGGAGAGGGGAGGAGAGGAGAGGGGAGGAGAGGAGAGGAGAGGGGAAGGGAAGGGAGGGGAGGTGTGTGAAGGGAGAGTGTGTGAGAG
This sequence comes from Hypomesus transpacificus, assembly GCF_021917145.1. Classification (NCBI taxonomy): domain Eukaryota; kingdom Metazoa; phylum Chordata; class Actinopteri; order Osmeriformes; family Osmeridae; genus Hypomesus; species Hypomesus transpacificus. The sequence continues at coordinate 869,995 of NC_061067.1, forward strand.
GGGAGGGGTGAGAGGAGAGGAGAGGGGAGGGGAAAGGTGCGAGGGGAGAGATACACATTATTAACCCAACAATGCTAAGAGATAGCGAGAGAGAGAGAGAGAGAGAGCGAGAGAAAGGGAGAGAGAGAGAGCTTGTCTAAAATGCGCCATGCTCGAACCTCGGCATGGCCCCATCCCGACAATGCAATAGAGAGAAAGGGAGAGAGAGCAAGAAAGGGAGAGATACACATTATTAACCCAACAATGCTAAGAGATAGCGAGAGAGAGAGAGAGAGAGAGCGAGAGAAAGGGAGAGAGAGAGAGCTTGTCTAAAATGCGCCATGCTCGAACCTCGGCATGGCCCCATCCCGACAATGCAATAGAGAAAGGGAGAGAGAGCAAGAAAGAGAGAGAGTCTGCTTGTGAAATGTGCCCTGCTCGAACCTCGGCATAGCCCATTCCAGCAATGCAGTAGATAGGGAGAAAGAGAGAGATAGCAAGAAAAAGAGGTTTGCTACTCCTTAAATCTCCACAAACATATTATTTACGTCTATCTCAAACAGCCAGGTGCTCCCGTCACAGTGCCGCATTCTGCCGGACCCCACCTCGTTTTCCAATAGACACACTTAGAAACAGCCAGGTGTTCCCGTCACAGTGTGACCACTGCCAGGCAACGCCCCGTACCACGTAGAAACTGCCGAGCGCTCCTGTCACAGTGCCACATTCTGCCAGACCTCACCTCGTTTCACAATAGACACAATTAGAAACAGCCAGGTGTTCCCGTCAGTGTGACCACTGCCAGGCAACGCCCCGTACCACGTAGAAACTGCCGAGCGCTCCTGTCACAGTGCCACATCTGCCAGACCTCACCTCGTTTCACAATTACAAATGTATCATTGAGTTTGCATCAACGTTAATCTCTCTATGGACAATTTGATTCAAAGTGTGCAGCCCAGAGTCACAGTACAGTGCAGTTTAAAGACACTCACTCCTAAAAGCTAAAGTCCTAAGCTATGCAGATTTCGTTTAAACAGGCTCTGCTTACCCTATTTTTGTGGATATCCAAGTGAGTGTCAGTGAACCACAGCTGTCCCGCTCCTGCCGGCTGGGGTCCCCTTCTCAGGGACCTCTCGTCCAGATCTCTCACCCAGGCACGTCGGAAGGTCACCAATTGTTAAGGATAGTGTAAACTGGGTGTTGAGAGGAAGAATGATACATGGTTAAGCATCGGACCAAGTTATTTGTAGTTTAATTAGTAATGATGCAATCACAAGATACACAATGAAAACAATACACCAAGATGTCCGTAGTCTAGTACAATGAATCAGTCGATGATGCAACAGCAGTCATCCCACCAAAACAGAGTATAAGATTAGAACGAACGAAGGCCTTCGTTGAGAAAGTGGTCGTGACAGAATATCAGAGAAAGTTCTGCCCCTCCCAAGTTCTGTCTCCCCGCCCTTGGGAGACAGATCTTGTACTCCCCAGAGAGGGAGGTCTGGTGAGTGGCCATTGGTCAGGAGACCTTGGGGTGGCTATTGTTAACCAATTAAATGTCCAGGGCGTTCATGCTGGCGCAAGGTGGGCAGTCCACGGACCTGGTGATGTTAGGAGAGGGAGGGGGCAGAGAAGACCCACAGGTCTGGTGTTGTTCAGGGAGGGGGGTGGACAAGACCCACAGGTCTGATGCAATCCAAGGGGGGGGGGGGGGTTTGAGTTCTCCAGAGTTGAGAGCAGGTCATCTCGAGGTCCTGATGATATACGGGGTGGGGTCTTCAAGGGGAAGGGGAGAGGGTAAGACCACTCCTAGGTCAGATGATGTAAAGGGGCAGATGGGCTCCAAGGAGAAGGGGAGCATCCAGTGAGAAGGGGGGGGGGGCAGGGTCTCCAGGGGAAGGGGGCATATTATCCATAGTAAGAACTGTCCGGTCTGACTCGTCCTGAAGCAGAGAAGAGTTATGTTCCCAGCATCACCTTATCTCCCAAGTTGACACTTTTACTCCCATGAGCTGACTAGCTCATTGTGCTCACACCAGTCCCTGAGCGTCACGAACTCGCCTCCCAAGTCAGTTTGCCTGACATCTGCATTCTTGTCCACACACCAAAGTTACATTTCAATGTTTCTTATCTGTTACTTTATTAAATCAATTGATCACATTCAATATTTGTATCTTAGTTATTAGCATTACAAAACATGTGTGTTTACATATTCATATTAGATATTGATTGGTATAGCAGCATTGATCAGCAGTATAATGCTATCATTCCCTCACACTAAGCATCTGTATTATTCAGTATAAAACATCACATTCTTAATTTCTCCGACATTTCCCTCCCGATTATACTGAAACATACAGATGATAAAATGTGTTATTCCATAAACCACACCTACGCACAATCAATAACATCAAAAATATATCAAATCAAATCATAAAAATAAAAATGTGTAATATTCAATAAGACTATACAGCATTATAGTCTAGTAGTGTGAATGCTTGGACATAACTGGGAAACCCATGGTATTGTGATCTAAACCCCTCATCACTCAGCAGAGTGGTCCTCTGACGTCTGTTGCATTCGCCGACAGACCTGGACTTCATCTCAGATCTCCTTAACCACACAAAATCAAATAGAAACAAAGATTGCAACAAAGAAATCAATACAGAAATGATCAGGATGTAACAACACGCCAATATGGTCATCTCTAAAACCATCAAACATTCAGTAGACTGTCAGTCAGGTTTTTCTAAGACAGGCCCTGATTGTGCTCTTCCTCTCCAGGTTAGGTGATAAGCATTTCTCTCCAAGTCAGGGAGTCATAAACCTCAGTTAACCAAACAAAAACCTGTTTAACCCTTAAGTCACCCCAGATTTTGTCTTCAAATGTACTCCCCCGGTCAAACTTATCTCCATTTTATAGATGGCAAAAGAAGCTCACCCTCCCCTGAAGGTGATCTCCTACAGAGCAGTCAGGACTTTAGACCAACAGACATTTCTCTCCAGCCTACTACTAAGACACACATCCTGAAATCTCATTACATGTTCTCAATTTCTGTTTCTTTTCAAATTAATATCAATTTTCTGTAGTACAACCAAGTTTCTCAAAAACTAAACATTAAGCTTCAATCCAACTCCTAAATAATACTTCATCAAGTCACATAAATGAAGTATTGTAGTATCACGGTCACAGTATTGTTATCTCCTCTTCCGACAGTCTATAACTGTTCTCAGAACATTCAAATTTCTGCCCTGGAACATAACACATCAACTGGAACATCTTTACGTAACTGGTAGAACGTATCGTGATAGGAGTGTTTGTACCTACATTATATTCCACAGAAAGGTTTCTAACTTATATCAAGATTAAAACTTCACTTCTGTATCTCTACCATTTGCATTGTTACCAATGAAACAGTTAAATCATTATATCCGTAGTCATAGCACCATTTAGTCCATACGTATTTCAACATACAAAACAGAACATCATTCCCAAGACAATTCCCATTATTATCAAAGTCCAATTTGCTGAAACTGATGCCATGATTGTGTGCACGGTGATGGTGTAATCTTCTCATAGAAAATGTTGTCTAGTTACAACGGCAACCTCAACACACTGTACTATCTATAGGCACAGCACAGAGTTTTCCTTAATTTGACGTCAATCAAAATGCATGCTTGACTCATGTGTACCATGCCATTTCCTCTGACACTAGCCAGCAATTAACCTGTCCACCTAGGGTCATTTTCCAGGACTTAACATTTCAAATCGGTCACCACAATCCAGTCTCCTTAAATCAGGGACCTCTCACTGGATTGAGACAGCATCTCTCTTCTGTCTGCGAATTTCAGAAGAAGTAGATTACACAGCAATTAAAATTACATTCTCACAGAGGTCAGTTGAAAGCAACTGACTCGTCGTTGGTCCATACCTAAGTATTTACAACATTTCGTTAGCTCAATAAAGTTCATGGATATCTTGTTCTCTCTCAAAGTATGCTAAAAACGTTTTTTTCTTAAAGTTTTTCATGAATAGTTTGCAAATCCGTATGCTGTGAACACTCTTTCGTTATCACTCCCTCCTGTTGAGACATGATTAATCTCATGGCTCAATATTATAGCATAACAAAATAGATTCTTTAGTAACATAAGCTCTTCCTGTGAATTTACACAACCCTTTGTTATCACTCCCTCCTGTTGAGAGATGATTAATCTCATAGCTCAACATTATAGCATAACAAAATAGATTCTTTAGTAACATAAGTTCTTCCTGTGAATTTACACAACCCATCATTATCACTCCCTCCTGTTGAGACATGATTAGTCTCATGGCTCAATATTATAGCATAACAAAATAGATTCTTTAGTAACATAAGTTCTTCCTGTGAATTTACACGACCCATCATTTTGGTGACACTTCTTGCATATTTCTCAAGATAGTGTCATTCACATTTCCTAATGGTAAGACATCTTGTATGGCTGCCTCTTTTGTTGCCACATCTGCTTTAGCATTCCCAGAAAAGAAAATCAATGTCATCAGTATGAACTTTTAGTAGACCAAACAAATTCTTCATAATCGCTTTCTTTTCTTGTAGATAGTCACTGAGGTTAAAACATTGCATCTTTTAACCATAGGGAACAGCGATGAGATGCTTTTGTATTGTTCAGTAACATAAAACTATTGTTACAACGTCGAAGCACACATTTTAATGATCTCACCTGGTCTTCTCACACGGACCAGAGAGCATACTGTCTGGTTGCATCACCGTGTGGTATGGGAGCTGCACTGACAGGGCAGAGTGCAAGGCCCTACGTAGTGTGGTCAGGTCTGCTGAGTTCATCATTGGCAGGAAGCCGGACGAGTGCCAGACGAGTGCGAGTGGCGTAGGCAACAACACCCGTGGTATATTCCTCAACAACCCCACGAGCACGAGTAGTATATTGCTTTTATAAAACAATTTTATAGTCAACCAATTAACATCAAAATACAGCTATTGAATAAAAAAAATGTTTATTTTGCCATTGTTCCTCCGCAACCCAAAAATAGTTCCGGTGTCAACGTCAGAGCTATTAGCCCAAAAGCTAACGTTATGCTTACAAGATATAAAGGCAATAACATTGTGTACGGTTGACAAACAGTAAATATAATTTTACAGTATGTTTGACAAGAAGATTTTCTAGCTAACCAGCCATGTCACTATCCCAAACTCAATATCAAGATTTTCACGAACAAGGGATCGGCCATACTAGAAGATGTTGGGGGTTTGTTTTAAGGAGATGCTGTTTGACAAGGACTAAGATGGGGGGCAAGGTCTGGAGTCCTTTTGCTTGACACCTTTGTGAAGGAGCTTTTACGACATCTGAGATCCTGTTGTTGTGTTTCAATCAGGGTTGATGTCGTAAACACGCACGCACTCTTAACACGCGCGCGTGCAGGTCTATGCAAGGAGCCAATGAAGAAGAGCAATGGAACATTTGCATGCCTTTGTCTTAACCAATGACTGTAAAGAGCGGTTCTGCTTAAATAGCTAGCTAGCGCAAAATGCTATCAGACAAACTTGTATCACAATGGCGTGTGATGTTTTTGTCTCCTTTTGGGCCGGCCGCAAGCAATAAACGTTATTAAACTTGTTCACCGACTGACTGTGCAAAGCTTGATAGATTTCTGACAGAACATACGCGTTGTGTGGTATTTCACGTCACTTACCTTTTGTTTCTAGGTCTATGTTGGGGGAGATGAATATCTTCACCTGCTGGTGTCCCATATGCCTAAACCTGGAGTAAAACCGGTTCTGGAGCACCTGCAGGAGAACAAAACCCTCCATGTTCCCATTGAGTCTTTCTGATTTAAAAGTTATCTTCGTCTTCTCGTAGAAGTGATCCCCCCTCCAGTGACTGGTGGTTTCAGTCTCTGCTACTTGATTCGTTACAATTTCTCATGCCAGCCTCATGCCAGCCTCATGCCAGCCTCATGCCAGCCTCATGCCAGCCTCATGCCAGCTTCAACCCATAAAGACCATTGGATAACACGATGATGGCTCTTTGCTTTACATTGGCAATTATGCATCGACACCGTAACAGTTTTCTGATCGTCGTGGGCAACAACTGAAATGAGGCAGAGCTGGTCGGATGACAGAGGCCCGTCTGTCTGGACAGCAGCACCCTGCTGGTTCTGTCTCCAGTCCTGGTGCAGCCAACTGGATCTGCGTCTTGTCCCAGGAAACCAAAATAAGCAATCACTTAACCTTAGGAGGAGTGTAGTGGATACGGCACCTTTCACTGAACACCTGAGATGTTCAGGAGAAAAGTAAGGTGGGACATGTTAAAGTAAAGCAAATAAGAGACCATTGTGTGCATGTGTGCTCTTGGGGAAGAGATCATGTTAGAAATAGAATTTGTGTGTCTGTGTGTTTGGGAAAAGGAGTATGGAATGTGGCGACTTCCCTTTTCTTTTGAAAACCACCAGATTTAGGCTGAGTTGGCCATGAGCACATGACAGGTGTTCCACACGTGTAGATAGGTGTGCGTGTGAAAAGGAGTATGGAATGTCCACTCCCTTCAAAAACCACCAGTTCCAAGAATGGGCTGGCTACATACTGTACAACATCTGAAGAGAGACTGTCTTCTCTCTTCTTTCCCCACTAGGAGGTGGAACACGTCTATACGTTTAAATAGATTAAAGTAAAGCAAATAAGAGACCATTGTGTGCATGTGTGCTTTTGGGGAAGAGATCATGTTAGATATAGAATGTGTGTGTTTGAGAAAAGGAGTATGGAATGTGGCGACTTCCCTTTTCTTTTGAAAACCACCAGATTTAGGCTGAGCAGATGACAGTGACTTCCTTAACCTCTTTCACTAGGAGTTACAATACGCGCAATACGTGTCTACGCGCACAAAAACGATGCGATTTACTGACAAGAATGCAGGCCAAACCGTACAAGACCCAGCAGAGAACAGAAATGCCCTCTCGCCTTCAGACTTCTATCATTGAGACCTCTTCAACATTCAGCTCTGATTGCATCAGTTTTAACTAGACGAGAGACAAAGAAAAGTCGGTTAAAAACTACCAGTCCCAAGAACAGTCTGGTTACATACAACAGCTTATTTTACCACTAGGAGACTACTACGTTGTCAGATAAATTAAGGATGTACACTTTTATTCTGTATAAAATGATGCTGTGTGTCACAATCCCCAGTGACTGAACTTAGACCTGGACAAGGTAGGTGGTGAAAAAGGTGGTATTTATTGGTGATACAAAAATAACTGAAGAGGTATTGCCAGACGTGTAGACAGGTGAGTACGGGTGATGGGAGGCTGATGGTGGTGACGAACGTGCAGGTCGGGTGACACTGGTGGCCAGGCGGGAGTGAAGGGAATTCCAGGGTGAAGGTACCGAAAGCACGCAAGCACAACGCACAAAAACACGCAAGCACAACGTACGAGTACGGCTAACGATCCGGCAGGCACTGGGTGTCAGGCCACAGCTTAAGTAGTGTTGTGATGATAATCAGGACCAGGTGTGTTTATGGCTGAAAAGGAACAGGTGAGAGCAGATTCGTTGCCCTGCAACCGGAACGGGGTACGTTCAGGAATGTAACACAAAACAAAGAACTAACCAGACAGACAGGGAAAACAAGCGCAAGGGGATGGGGTCGTGATACTGTGCTCAGCATTCCATGTGTGACAGACAGAGAGAAGCCACCCCCAAGTGAACTCTAGGCTTACGTAAAAATACCGACCCTTATCTTGCTCCCCTGGAGGAAGGGTGAGCATTTGTTACTGACTTTGTGTTGCTAGAAGATGTTGGGGGGTTTGTTTGTTTAAAGGAGATACTGTTTGACAGGTCTAGATGGAGTCTGGTGACCATTAGCTGGTCACTTAGTGGGGGTAGAGACTTTGTAAGACTCCCACACACGCACACACACGCACTATCTATGCAAGGGAGTTAGCCAATGACAGAAGAGACATGGGACAGTTGCATGTCTGTGTATGGACCAATGACTATTGAGAACTGTGTTGTATAAATGGTCTGGCATGGAGACTGGTCGACAGACAACTTTGTACCTCCATGACGACCTGTCTCCTTGCTTCATGAGCAAGTAATAAACTTCCTTGACTTCATCGAATCTGTGCATCACTTGATAAAGATTAATTTCTGACACACGTCAATGTGTACAAACATTAGAGATACAGTTACGTTTATGACTGCTTACTGATTTTGACCTAAAGTGTTTGCTTGGTACTGAAAGAGTTGGATGCAATCGAGGGGTTTAAGATCTCATTAAACCTGACTTGCACAATAGGTTTGACCTTAACTCAAGATATGAAATATTTGTAATATTAGTCTACTCTGTGTTCTGACAATCTGAAGTCACTGAGAAAATCAGAATTTGGTTCATTCACTATGTAAGTTTACACAAGCATGGAATTGACTGTGGCAGGAAAGTGCATACAATTAACATACGGATCTTACATAAATAAAGGAGTAGAAAAATGTACGATCCTGGACGTGAATGAGGGTTTTTTATCATTACATTTGAAACAAAAAATCCAAGCACGTCCTTTAGTATCTTTTTTGTTTGTTTTTGGAACATTGGAACATGTCTGTGTCACACGGAGGGTTGAAGTCCATGTTGGGGTAATTCAAGGCTCTTTCTGTCATTTCACCTTTGAGCCAATAGATGGCAGCAGTGTGTTACACTACCCAGATAGATCTCATGGTAAAGCGTGTTCCCACTTAAAAACTACTGTCCTTAAAGGGCCAGTATGCATGGTCATTGATGATGGTCAAACCTGCATTACTCTGGTCAGCTATTTATCTTGTGACGGCTCTGCAAACAGCTGTCAAACACACAGTCAGCTCAAGGTCTCAGTATCTCTCACTGAGGAGGAAGGTTGCTCTCTCACCTCTCTCCCCCAACCGTCTTTCCCCCATTCCTCTCTCCATTACATTTTATGTGGCTGCCCTCCATTGTCAGTAACCTAGACAGGTGCAACTGTCCATAAAAATATGGCTGCCGTCTTTATACTGTTTAAGAACAGAGACGACTGGAGGTTAAGGTTTTTGGTGTGTCTGCGTGTGATTGATTTCAAGGACAATCTTGTACGCTTACAGGGATGGTGGAGGTGTAGAGGGGAGTCAAGTGGCTAGACGAAAAAAACATGTTCAGGTAATATTTCACTATCCCCTCAGGGTTCAGAGTTGCTGCTACAATAGTTGGCAGTGTAACATGACACACAGGAGGTCCAGTGCACTCCACAGTGTTCAGATTATATCTTGAGTGATTCAAGGTGATGGGTGGTTTGCTTTTGAATTGGTGTTTCTTTCTTTTACAGAAACCGTTTATACCAAAATAGTCATTCCTTTAGTTCTCAGTTCTGTTTCTGTCTCTCTCTTTCCTCCCACTCATTCAGCACTAATACGCAGCTCTGGACTGGCATAATAAATCACGCAAGAATGCGACAAAGAACTCCAAAAACTAATTACATGGTGCCAATCGCTTCCATTCATCGGGGATTGAAGCATTGCGAATTTGCATGTAGTGGAATGTATAGGACAGATGGTGTGTGGCGTATGGAATAAACTTTTAATATGCACATGACTTAGATGTATGTAAATTAGACATGGGATTAAAATGTTGAGCTCAGTGCACCCAGCACAACAGCATGCGTGAACTGAGATGAATTTTTACTTGTATTATTTGTATCCCTGATCACATTGGCAGACGCTCAGAATATTGTCACCACATATCCTATTAAATTTGGTGCCATATAGTCAATATGTATAATTAATTCCATCCCTGAACGAAGACAGGCAGGCACCTTGCTGCTATACATTAGATGAAATTGATGTTTTTTCCTCAATGATGGTTCAGGTCAAAAATGCTTTAAACCTCAAGGGCGCAATGACAAGCGTACATTAGTCATAAGATCAACTTGACATACTGTAAAAGATGTGAATGCATGCAGGCGTGCCGGTTGACTAAGGAATGACGGTCTGGGTGAATTAATCAGCTGCAACTGTATGAACCAGATTCATCTCCTCCCCCTTGCAACCCTGCATATGAAGATGTATTTAAAGGTTTGGAGTTTAGGGTGGGTCTTTATGAAATATAAAATACCTGACAATAACTCAATCACAACTTGTCTTTTACATTGTCTTTACACGTGCAGACGTTATTTATCAGGTTTCAGCAAGTCTTCAGGCCTTATAATGCCTGTGATTTCCAAAGATGACATATTTCTTAAACATTGGATAACAGGAAAAAACGTCTTCAACGCCCAAACGTTTCCTGGTATCTAAGGTATTAGCCTTTTGTTCTGAGAACAAATGAGGTGGCTGAATTCTGAATTCTCTGTTGCTATTTTCACGGATTCTTTCAGCTGAGGTTTTCAGTGGTCCGCAATGCATGTGTGATATCTGAATAGCCTACATCAGGATTTATAACGATTCCATCTGAATTAACACGCAAAATATGTACGTCACTGAAATGTTGCGTTTGCAAATGTCCCGGGATGCCTCTGCAAATATATCAATTTTACTGACTGGCACGAAGCCGTATGCCTATTAAGATAAGCTATATAATTTTCAATTGAAATCAATGTAAATATTGTATTTGCATGGCCCTGTATAAAAGGATAAATTGTATGATGTCATAGCATCTTTTAACCCAAAGTTGATTGGTTTGGGTTGATGGAGGCATATGCCAAATGTAGCCATGTATTTCAATGGACGAATTGGCTTCTTCTTCCTTTTCTAAGCTCACAATACAGAACGATTAGTTGGTAAATCAGTCATTTTCAAAACCACCATGCTAGCCACCGGTTAATAGTGAACTCTTGGGGTAATCTGCGCTTTCATTGGGGTTTGCTAGACAGCTCAAACAAAGTGACTGTTCCTTCCTGACATCCCGTGTGCGCGCCGCTGTTTTACGCGCAACAAGACCAGTAAAGAGAAAGTGAGCCACATGTCTTAAATTGAATAACTCAAGGTGAAGAAATCGGAGAAGGTTAATATATATTTTATTGAGGATTTATGAGTCTCAGACTCTGAGCTCTGGCTGTCTGCACGGAGATGGGCGCCCCTTCGATCCCGGTACCGTTGGAGAGGATACAAACAGACCGGTCAACTTTTATCTTTCAACGGATAGATCACGCCATGGCATCTATTGTGTTCTCCTTTGTGAGAGTCTAAAAGGTATACTTTCCTTATTTCCTTTTCCAATTATTAATTGATTCATTATATGACCTTGTCTTTTACATTTATTACAATATGTACATTACTCATTGATATCCTTGTGAGCAATTTCTGACAATAATCATAGAATGAGTAATGTCATTTGTCACGCGTAATTCTGGTTAAGATATCAAGGACTGACCCCAATCTCACGAGCAATATCCCGTTTGCAATATTATGAATTTGACAGAATTTGTTGTTGAAGGTTTTATTAAGTAAGGTTGTAAATTGAGACACTTTGACTGGAAGCATATTTTTCAGATGGAACATCAACAATAACTGCACGTATTATAGATTATTTTGGTTATTTAGCTCGTATCATCTAGTTTACTCAGGATGATTCAACAGTCTGTTAAATGTTAACTTCCGATATTGTTTTTTTGTCATTAAAATGTTGTGTTTAGCGGTTGCATGTAAATGCACATTGACTTGGCGCTGCTTCAGTCCAGGTCTGTGTTTGGAGCCCTGTTCTGTGTGTACCGTGTAGGTTGTTTGTGGGAGGTGGGTGTTTGCTTTATGTTGGCGCCTTCAAAACAACCGGAGCCATTAAAGGGACAAACAAGCACTGCGCTGTTCCCAAGCACGTATGTGTGGAGAGACATATAGAGAGATGAGTCTAAGACGACACATTTTCACAAAAACACATACACTCACGTTTCCTAAGCTAAAACCAACAAATATAAACGTAATTGCATCCAGTAACAGATTCATGCACAGTTAAGGGTACAGGTCTCCTCAGCACTGCCAAGCTGTCTGCCTGCGCTGAAACAGAGCGAGGGCACACACGCACAGACACCCTTTAATAGTTGTATTTCTCCTTGACCAGACAGAGTCCCATGCTGCACTCTCATTGACAGGGCTTAGGGGGTGGTTATCATAACAGGGCAGCAAGTATGCCGCGAGTACACTGAGTCACTCAGTCTCTGCAGTCACACGGTCGTCGTCCCCCCACCACCACCACCACACACACACAATGCATGGTTCTGTTACAGAGCAGCATAGCTGAGCAGAGAGGAGGAGAGTGCAGAGCCAGGAAACAGAGGGTTAGCTGTACACGTTAGAGAGACGGTTGGATCCAGGAGGGGGTCCGGGCGTTGCCAGGTCAGCATGGCAAAGGGACAAGCAGCTTCGCAGAACAACAACATCAGTAGACGAGAGGGGAGCCGCTCTGAGTCGTGCTCACAGAAATGGGGGGGAAAAAGCCGCAGGCTGGGTCCCAATCTGAAAACGTGCTCTCTGCCTCCCAGCCAGCATGCTCCTGATGACTCCCATTTCCCTCCAGCCTCATCCCTCCAAGTGCCCCCCTCACCTCCTCCATCCCTCCCCCTCACCTCCTCCATCCCTACCCCTCACCTCCTCCATCCCTCCCCCTCACCTCCTCCATCCCTCCCCCTCACCTCCTCCATCCCTACCCCTCACCTCCTCCATCCCTACCCCTCACCTCCTCCATCCCTCCCCCTCACCTTCTCCATCCCTCCCCCTCACCTCCTCCATCCTTCCCCCTCACCTCCTCCATCCCTACCCCTCACCTCTTCCATCCTTCCCCCTCACCTCCTCCATCCCTCCCCCTCACCTCCTCCATCCCTACCCCTCACCTCCTCCATCCCTCCCCCTCACCTCCTCCATCCCTCCCCCTCCTCCCTCCCCTCACCCATCCTCCCTCCCCTCCCTCCTCCATCCCTATCCCCTCACCTCCTCCATCCCTACCCCTCCTCTTCCATCCCTCCTCCATCCCTCACCTCCTCCATCCCTCCCCCTCACCTCCTCCATCCCCCTCCCCCTCACCTCCTCCCTTCCCCTCACCTCCCTCCCTCACCTCTCCATCCCTCCCCCTCATCCCTACCCCTCACCTCCCCACCTCCTCCTTCCTCCCTCACCTCCTCCATCCCCCCTTTCCATCACCTCCTCCATCCCTCCCCCTCACCTCCTCCCACCTCCTCACCTTCTCATCCCTCCCTCCTCTCCATCCCCCCCTCACCTCTCCCTACCCTCCCATCCACCTCCCCCTCCCCCTCACCTACCCCTCACCTCTTCCATCCTTCCCCCTCACCTCCTCCATCCCTCCCCCTCACCTCCTCCATCCCTCCCCCCTCACCTCCTCCCTACCCCTCACCTCCTCCATCCCTCCCCTCACCTTCTCCATCCCTACCCCTCACCTCCTCCATCCCTCCCCCTCACCTTCTCCATCCCTCCCTCACCTCCTCATCCTCCTCCCTCCTCCATCCCTCCCCTCTCATCCTCCTTCCATCCCTCCCCCTCACCTCCTCCATCCCTCCTCTCCTCCATCCTTCCCCTCACCTCCTCCATCCCTTCCCCCTCACCTCCTCCATCCCTCCCTCTCACCTCCTCCATCCCTACCCCTCACCTCTTCCATCCTTCCCCTCACCTCTCCATCCTCTCACCTCCTCCATCCCTCCCCTCACCTCCTCCATCCTTCCCCCTCACCTCCTCCATCCTTCCCCTCACCTCCTCCATCCCTCCCTCTCACCTCCTCCATCCCTACCCCTCACCTCTTCCATCCTTCCCCCTCACCTCCTCCATCCTCCCCTCACCTCCTCCATCCCTCCCCCTCCATCCCCATCCCCCTCACCTCCTCCATCCTTCCCCCTCACCTCCTCCATCCCTCCCTCTCACCTCCTCCATCCCTACCCCTCACCTCTTCCATCCTTCCCCCTCACCTCCTCCATCCCTCCCCCTCACCTCCTCCATCCCTCCCCCTCACCTCCTCCATCCCTCCCTCCTCACCTCCTCCATCCCTCCATCCCTCCCCCTCACCTCTTCCATCCTTCCCCCTCACCTCCTCCATCCCTACCCCTCACCTCTTCCATCCCTCCCCCTCACCTCCTCCATCCCTCCCTCTCACCTCTTCCATCCCTCCCCTCACCTCCTCCATCCCTCCCCCTCACCTCCTCCATCCCTCCCCCTCACCTCCTCCATCCCTACCCCTCACCTCCTCCATCCCTCCCCCTCACCTTCTCCATCCCTCCCCCTCACCTTCTCCATCCCTCCCCCTCACCTTCTCCATCCCTACCCCTCACCTCCTCCATCCCTCCCCCTCACCTTCTCCATCCCTCC
>NC_061067.1:884382-889382 GCF_021917145.1 Hypomesus transpacificus
TCCCCTCACCTTCTCCATCCCTCCATCCCTCCCCCTCACCTCTTCCATCCTTCCCCCTCACCTCCTCCATCCCTACCCCTCACCTCTTTCATCCCTCCCCCTCACCTCCTCCATCCCTCCCTCTCACCTCTTCCATCCTTCCCCTTATTTCCTCCATCCTTCCCCCTCACCTTCTCCATCCCTCCCTCTCACCTCCTCCATCCCTCCCTCTCACCTCCTCCATCCCTAACCCTCACCTCCTCCATCCCTCCCCCTCACCTTCTCCATCCCTACCCCTCACCTCCTCCATCCCTCCCCCTCACTTTCTCCATCCCTCCCCCTCACCTTCTCCATCCCTCCCTCTCACCTCCTCCATCCCTACCCCTCACCTCCTCCATCCCTCCCCCTCACCTTCTCCATCCCTACCCCTCACCTCCTCCATCCCTCCCCCTCACCTTCTCCATCCCTCCCCCTCACCTTCTCCATCCCTCCCTCTCACCTCCTCCATCCCTACCCCTCACCTCCTCCATCCCTCCCCCTCACCTTCTCCATCCCTCCCCCTCACCTTCTCCATCCCTCCCCCTCACCTTCTCCATCCCTCCCCCTCACCTTCTCCATCCCTACCCCTCACCTCCTCCATCCCTACCCCTCACCTCCTCCATCCCTCCCCCTCACCTTCTCCATCCCTACCCCTCACCTCCTCCATCCCTCCCCCTCACCTCCTCCATCCCTACCCCTCACCTTCTCCATCCCTACCCTCACCTCCTCCATCCCTCCCCCTCACCTTCTCCATCCCTCCCCCTCACCTCCTCCATCCCTCCCCTCACCTTCTCCATCCCTCCCCCCTCACCTTCTCCATCCCTACCCCTCACCTTCTCCATCCCTACCCCTCACCTTCTCCATCCCTACCCCTCACCTTCTCCATCCCTCCAACTCACCTCCTCCATCCATACCCCTCACCTTCTCCATCCCTCCCCCTCACCTCCTCCATCCCTACCCCTCACCTTCTCCATCCCTCCCCCTCACCTCCTCCATCCCTCCCCCACTGACCAGGAAGGGCTGGAGGAGAGGGCGCAGTCTGTGTACCTGGGAATCACATGGACGCCAGTGGAAGCAGAGCTGTTATCAGGCCTCGAGCCATCTGCAGGCCAGGATAGACACGGAGGCAGAGCGATGGGTGAAGGGAGGAAGGAGGAAGGGGGGTCAGAGAAAGATGAAAAGAGGGAAAGGAGGAATGGAACAAGGGAGATGTATGTGGAGAGAAAGAGAGATTTGATTCTAAAAGGCCAGCAAACAAAAGCTATTTTAAAATGCAAAGTCATGTTCGATCAAAAAGTGAAAAGGGATGGAAAGAGATGCTTGTTAAGAGTGCCAGCCATTGTGGAATTATTAGTGCTCTTTGATGGAGGCTTACAGTAACTGGTCACAGGAAGTAAGTCATCTGTGCATTGCATTTACAATTTGCTTTTGAGTCATTTCTCAAAGGCTCTCATCGGAACCATTTACAGTAAGTGCATATAATAGGGTGTGACGGGAAAGATCATCCTCCAAAAAAGAAAACCGTAGCATAAAGACCAGACATATTCCACGTACACTCAGCTAATCATATTGTGGAGTATCAATATTGCAGTGAGCCAAAATGCCGTGATCACGTTTGACTGACAGTCTATGGCAATAATGTCTGGAAACCATTGCAAATCTAAAACTATGCATGGCTACGACTCTGGTTCTTTTGTTGGAAAAAAATTGACTGAAACCTGAATGTGATTATACGGCTCCTCTTCTCCCACTCAGCTCGGTGTGTGATGTGACGACCATGTCCTGATTACGAATGAGACGCCATCACATCTGACGGATGGGCTTTCATATTGTGAGAGCTATAGGGTGTACTGTAGAAGGGGCCTTATGTATCTAGGGTTTGTCATGGGGACAGGACGTGATGTGAGGAATATTAGACTCAGCTCTCCACCTCTCCTTTCTTCTCGTTCCTTCTTTTCCTTCCTCTCACCGCAAATAAATTGTATTTTCTCATGTCTTCTTCTTCTTCTCCTTGCATCTCCTCCGTGTCTTCTCCTCTCAGATCATCATAGAGTCCATCTCCCATGTCACCGGGACATCTCCATGGCGATGTTTAGCGGCGCAGAGCTGTTCTGGAATGAGTCGGACTTCTGTCTGAGGAGCAGGGGAACGGCAGTGCGTCGGGGGCGGGGGAGGAGGAGGCCGAACGGAACTACTACGCCATGCTGTACTCGCTGCTCATCCTGGCCATCGTGTTCGGGAATGTGCTGGTGTGCCTGGCCGTGCTGCGAGAACGCTCCCTCCAGACCACCACCAACTACCTGGTGGTGAGCCTGCCGTGGCTGACCTGCTGGTGGCCTCGCTGGTCATGCCCTGGGCCGTCTACCTGGAGGTGAGGGGGAGGGGGGAGGTGGGGGGGGTGTTGGGGAGGGGGGATGTGAGGTGAGGGGGGTGTTGGGGAGGTGAGGTGAGGGGGGTGTTGGGGAGGTGAGGTGAGGTGTTGGGGAGGGGGGGGAGGTGAGGTGAGGGGGATGTTGGGGAGGGGGGGGGAGGTGAGGTGAGGGGGTGTTGGGGAGGGGGGGGGAGGTGAGGTGAGGGGGGTGTTGGGGAGGGGGGGATGTGAGGTGAGGGGGGTGTTGGGGAGGGGGGGAGGTGAGGTGAGGGGGGTGTTGGGGAGGGGGGAGGTGAGGTGAGGGGGGTGTTGGGGAGGGGGGGATGTGAGGTGAGGGGTGTGTTGGGGAGGGGGGAGGTGAGGTGAGGGGGGTGTTGGGGAGGGGGGGAGGTGAGGTGAGTGTTGGGGAAGGGGGAGGTGAGGTGAAGGGGGTGTTGGGGGGGGGGTGAGGGGGATGTTGGGGAGGGGGGGAGGTGAGGTGAGGGGGGTGTTGGAAAGGGGGGTGAGGTGAGGTGAGGGGGGTGTTGGGGAGGGGGGGGAGGAGCACACAAAGCGTGCATGTACAGCAGGTTAGACCGACAGAAAGCGTTGCGTTGGTGTCGTGTCATGTGAAGCTTCCTTCTCAGAGATGAATGACTGCACCAACAGCTAATCATTTTTATGATAATGAGTTATTTATATGATACTTTTCACTATTCATGTGCATATAAATAATTGGACTGGACATATTTCCTATTAACAACTAATGAGTTAATTTGCAGTGAAGAATTGTTTGTAATTAATCAGTCAGAATAATGAGGAGCAGGCCTGTATCTTAGACAGTTGTTCTCTTTACCCTGCTACACTGATTCACATCTTCACAAAATTACGATCCAGGATCTAATTAATTATAATTAGTGTTGAGAATATTCACTGATAAGCAATGTATCTTGACGTCATTTGTATTATCTCTTTAGGACATCTACAATATACAATATATTCACCTGGCTTTAATGACAATTAACACACACACACACACACATACACAGACACACTGAAATGGGCTTGTGTCACATATCATGTGTTTCTGTAAAGGAATGTGAACAGTGTAGATAGCTCAAAGGCACATGTTCTTATGTCTGGCATGGTGTGCGTGACAGATTCTAGTCCCTTCAGGAAGGTGAGGCGTGTGTGTGTGTGTGCCTGCGTGCGTGCATGTGCATTTATATGTGTGTGTTAATGTGCATGCATGTGTACGCATGGATGAGTCTGTGTGCATGCATGTGCATTTATATGTGTGTGTTAATGTGCATGCATGTGTACGCATGGATGAGTCTGTGTGCATGCATGTGCATTTATATGTGTGTGTTAATGTGCATGCATGTGTACGCATGGATGAGTCTGTGTGCATGCATGTGCATTTATATGTGTGTGTTAATGTGCATGCATGTGTACGCATGGATGAGTCTGTGTGCATGCATGTGCATTTATATGTGTGTGTTAATGTGCATGCATGTGTACGCATGGATGAGTCTGTGTGCATGTGTGGGAGACCCAGTTGTCAGGGGAAGGAGATCATGGCACATTTGTCTTGTCAGACATTTATTACCACCAACATTACATGGCCGTAGTGGTGGTCTGTCTGTGAGGGAGAGGGGAGGGGAGGGGAGGGAGAGGGGGAGGGGAGGGAGGAGAGGGAAGGGGGGAGAGGGCAGGGGAGAGGGGAGGGGAGGAAAGGGAGGGGAGGGGAGGAAAGGGGAGGGGAGGGGGAGAGGGGAGGGGAGGGGAGGAGAGGGGGGGAGAGGAGAGGAGAGGAAAGGGGAGGAGAGGGAAGGGGGGGGGGAGGAGAGGGGGGGGGAGGAGAGGAAAGGGGAGTGTAATGTTCCTTTCTCATAAGGGGCACTTTAGGGGGCGTCATTTGACTACGTATGTGACAGATCTTTTCCCCAAATATGTACTGAGCAATTATCACATACCAATCCACTTTTGCACCTGCAGGTGGTTGGTGGGGCCTGGCTCTTCAGCAGGCTGTATTGCAACATCTTTGTCACCCTGGACGTAATGATGTGCACTGCCAGCATCCTCAACCTGTGTGCTATCAGCATTGACAGGTAAGAACGTGTGGTGTGTGTGTGTAAAAGATAGAGAAAATGAGAGAGTCAGAAAGGAACAGCTGAGTATTGTGTTTGTGTGCATTGTGTTTGTGTGCTGTATAAATCTTTGGTTTGCTATCAACATTGATACTAAGGGCTTAGGTACGTGTGAAAGAAAGAGAGAGAAAATGGGAGAAAGAGAGAGAAAGAGAAAGAGAAAGAGAAAAAGGAAGAGACGGAGAGAGAGGGAGAGGGGGAGAGAGAGGGAGAGAGAGCAAGAGAGAGCAAGAGAGAGAGAGACAGGGAGAGGGAGAGCTGAGTAGCAATGTGAGGATGAAAGAAACATTGAGTTGTGAGTGTGTATACCTCACCTGTGTACCTCACCTGTTGTGGGTACTGCCCATGTACCTTGTTACATCTTGGGTTCCCTCTGGGTTTCTGTGATGCACCATCTGGCTTTATATCAACTTCTATGTTTTATTTATGTTTCATTTGTGGTTCCGTACAAACTGTACAGAACACACTCCATAGGTAAATGT